>NW_020799108.1:0-8428 GCF_003259725.1 Athene cunicularia
CTCGGCTCGGCTCGGGGCTAGTCTCTGTGCTAGACTTGGCTTGGCTTGGCTCGGGGCTGGGCTCCTAGATTGGCTCTGGGTTCGGATCGGCTTGGCTCTGGACCGGGCTCTGGGTTCGGCTTGGCTTGGCTCAAGGCTGTGCTCGGTGTTCGCCTCGGGGCTTGGCTCTGGGCTAGGCTCGGCTAGGGACTGGTCTCAGGGCTAGGTTCTGGGCTCGGCTCTGGGCTTGGCTTGGGACTTGGTTCTTGGTTCGGCTTTGCTCGGGTCGGGTCTGGTCTCGGGGCTCGGCTCTGGGCTTGGTTCAGCTCGGGGCCGGGCTCTGAGCTCGAATCAGGACACAGTTCTGCTCGGGGGTTGGCTCCTGGCTCAGCCCTTGGCTTCGCTCGGCTCGGCTCTGTGCTGGACTCGGGGCTCGGCTTGCAGCTCGGCTCTGCTCAGCTCTAGGCTCGGCTCCAGACTCGGCTCTAGGCTCGGCTTGTATCGGGTCTTGGCTCGAGTTTTGGCTCTGGGCTCTGCTCGTCTCAGCTCGGGGCTAGGATCTGGTCTGGGGTCTGGCTAGGCAGGGGATTGGCTCCACTCGGCTCAAGGCTGGGCTTGGTGTTCGGGTTGTGTCTAGGCTCTGGGCTAGGCTCGGCTCTGGGCTCGGCTCGGGGCTTGGCCGGGGGCCGGGCCAGTGGCTCGGCTCGGTCTTCAGCTAGACTCGGCTTGGCGATCGGCTCGGGGCTCGGCTCGGCGCTCGCTTCTGCTCAGCTCTAGTCTCGTCTCTGAGTTCCGGTCTCCGCTCGGGGCTAGACTCTGGGCTTGGCTCGTCTCGGCTCAGGTCTGTACTCCGGCTTTGGTTCTGGTCTCGGGCATCAGCTCGGTTCGGGGCCGGGCTCTGGGCTCGGCTCAGGGCTGGGCTTGGGCTCAGTTCGAGTACCTGCTCGGCTTGGCTCAAGGCTGGGCTCGGGGTTCAGCTAGTGGCTAGGCTCTCAGTTAGGCTCGGCTCGGCTCGGGGCTGAGTTTTGGCCTTGGCTCGGGGCTCGGCTCCTGGCTCAGCTCTTGGCTTCTCTCGGCTCGGCTCTGGGCTGGATTCGGAGCTCGGCTTGGAGCTCGGCTCTGCTCAGATCTAGGCTCGGCTCCAGGCTCGGCTCTGGGCTCGGCTTGTCTCGTGTCTTGGCTCTGGGCTCTGCTCGCTTCGGCTCGGGGCTAGGCTCTGGGCTTGGCTTGGCTCGGCTCGGCTCGGGACCGTGCTCTGGGCTGGGCTCGGCACATGGCTCGGCTCGGCTCGGGGCTGGGCTCTGGGCTCAGGTCAGGGATCTGCTCGGCTTGGCTCAAGGCTGGGCTCGGGGTTCGGCTGGGGGCTAGGCTATGGGCTAGACTTGGCTCGGCTCAGCTCGGGGCCGTGCTCTGAGCTCGGTTCTTGTCTCGGGCATTAGCACGGGTCGGGGCTGGGCTCTGGGCTTTGCTTCTCTCGGCTCGGGGCTGGGCTCCAGGATCGTCTCTGGACTCGGCTCTGCTCGAGGATCGGCTCGTATTTGGCTCGGGGATCAGCTCTGCTTGGCTGGGTTCTTGGCTCCGGGATCGGCTCGACTCGGGGCTGGGCTGGGGGTCTAGGCTCAGCACTGGGTTTGGCTCGACTCTGGTCTCAGCTCTTGACTCGACTCGGCTCGGCTGGGGAATTGTCTCCGGAATCGGTCATCTCGGGGCTGGGCTCTGGGCTGGGCCAGTGTCTTGGCTCGGTCTTCGGCTAGACTCGGCTCGGTTCTCGGCTCTGCTCTTGGCTCCGGGCTGGGCTCAGGGCTGGGCTCGGCTAGGCTCGAGGCTCAGCTCGGGGCTCGGCTCGGGATTCAGTTCTGGGAGCTGATCGTCTCGGCTCGGGGCTTCTCTCGGCTCGGCTCCAGGCTCGGCTCTGGGCTCGGCTTGTCTCGTGTCTTGGCTCTGGGCTCTGTTCGTCTCGGCTCGGGGCTTGGCTCTAGGCTTGGCTCGGCTCAGCTCGGGTCCGTGCTCTGGGCTGGGCTCGGCTCTTGGCTCGGCTCATCTTGGGGATCGGCTCGGGTCTGGGTTCGGCTCGGAGCTAGGATCTGGGCTAGGCTCATGTCAGCTCAGCTCGTGGCCAGGCTCTGGGCTGGGCTCGACGCTTGTCTTGGCTAGGTTCGGAGCTGGGCTGTGGGCTCAGCTTTGGGTTCGGCTCGGGTCTAGGCTACGCTCAGGTCTCGGCTCGAGGCTGGGCCCGTGACTCGGCTTAATTCGGCTGGAGCTAGGCTCGGGGCTTGGCTCTGGCCTGGGCTCAGGGCTAGGATCGGGCTCGGCTCGGGGCTTGGCTCGACGCTGGGCTCTGGGCTCGGCTCGGCTCAAGGCTGGGCTCAGGGTTCACCTCGGGGCTAGGTTCTGGGCTCGGCTCGGCTAGGGCCTGGGCTCTGGCCTCGGTTCTGTGTCCGGCTCAGCTCACATAAGGGCTGGTCTCGGGACTGGGCACTGGGTTCTGCTAGGCTCAGCTCGGGGCTGGGCTAGACTCAGCTTCGTGATCTGCTCGGCTTGGCTCAAGCCTGGTATCGGAGTTCGGCTCCTCTCAAGTCTGGGTTCAGGGCTAGTCTCAGCTTGGCACTTGGCTCGGCTCAGCTCGGCTCGGGGCTGGGATCTGGGCTCAGCTTGACTCTGGTCTTGGCTCGACTCAGGGTTCGGTTCTGGTCTCTGCTCTTCTTGGCTCGTGGCTTGGCTCACAGCTCGGCTCTGTTCAGGGCTGGGCTCGGGGATCGGCTCTGGCTTCGGCTCGGCTTGGGACCGGGCTCAGGGCACGACTCGGGGATCAGTTCTCCTCGGCTCAAGGCTGGGCTCTGGGTTCACCTCGGGGCTAGGGTCTGGACTATGCTCAGCTCTGCTTTGACTCTGCTCGGTGCTTGGCTCGGCTCGGCTTGGGACTTGGCTCCAGGATCGGCTCGTCTCGAGGCTGGGCTCTGGTCTAGGGGATCGGCTCTGGATTCGGCTCAGCTCGGCTTGGCGCTGAAGTCTGGGCTGGGCTCGTTGCTTGGCTCGGCTCGGCTCGGGGCTCGTTTCTGGGCTCGGCTCGGGAATCAGCTTGGCTCAGTTCAAGGCTGGGCTTGGGGTTCTTCTCGAGGCTAGGCTCTGGGCTCGGCTAGGCTCGGGGCTGGGTTTGGGGATCGGTTCTGGGTTCGTTTCAGCTCGGGTCAGGGCTGGGTTTGGGGCCGGGCTCTGGGCTCGGCTCGGTGTCTGGCTCGGGTCTCGGCTCTTGAGATGTTATATGGCAGACCTTACGCAGTGCAGAAGGGAACGTCAATGCAAATTGGGGAGGAAACCATAATTTCATACATGGTAGCTCTAAGTAAACAGCTCAATAAAATAGGGAAACGTATTTGGAACTCGGGGCAGAGGATTAGATGGACCTGTACACAATATACAGTCTGAGTATTATGTGTATGTTAAGTCTCTTGCAGAAAAGACGTTGGAACCGCAGTGGGAGGGGCCGTTTCAGGTGCTGCTCACAACATTTACAGCAATCAAGATTAGAGAGCAGACATCGTGGATACATCATACTAGGGTCAAGAAGGCTCCTAAACAGCGCTGGGAGGTGACTGAAACTGGACCATTAAAACTCAGATTCAAACAAAAACTTTTGTATTGAGACCTCAAAATGATCAACCATGAGTTGGAACTGTTAATATGTTTTAGAATTATCCTTTTTGCCTGTGCCCAGGAATCTAAAGACTGGCCTTGGACTCACGCCCAGAAAAATCATATAATTTCACTAAAATTGAAGGGTGTGACTTTATTTTATCCCCATACTGAGCTCCCAAGTGATAGAAACGGAATACACCTTGTTTCAAAGAATAGGCTCTACCCCCATAGGAATGAATTTGGAAAGAATGAAGGAGATACTACAGCACAAAGACTTACTTTCCATTCTAGAGGAAGTGAAACAAAAAGGGAAGGAGATGCTAATAGTAGTAAGACATGATATGGAGCAAATTCACGAGATTTGGACAAAAGTACGAAAGGTAGGAGAACATCATTGGTGGGACACCCTCCTTGGATGGTAAACAGTGGCAACCAGAATTTTTAACACAATCCTTCACCCAGTAATAGTTATTTTGATATCTATAGTAATTTTGTTAACTCTTACTGCAGAGATATATATCTGTATATATCTAGAGAGAGAGAGAGAGAGAGAGATGGAACTGGAGACTTACAAAACGCCTGCAAATTATGTATGAAGCTTTATACCATAATCCGAGTTTTAAAAGACTGGGATAGAATCTACTAACACTGAATTAGTTATAGGAGACTAATTTGTCTTGGCCTCTATCTCTCCCTATAGCTCTTTTACGAATATGAACCAAGCCAAAAGCGAGATTAAGACACAAATTAGGTCAGATGCTGTATAACCTTAGAAACTTTATTCTCTATAACAATTGATCAAAGCAATAGGACAGAGAGGGAGAGGAAAAGGAAGAAAAAGGTCGGAATCCCTAAGCAAGAACATGGTAGAGGTGCAACTAATTACCACCACCACGACCAGGGATCCAGCGATGTTCTGGCGGCTTGATGATGCTCCACGTTCCTGGCTCCATGTTAGTCTCCACCAAACAGTATCCTCTAATAATCTTCTTTAGTTTCTCTCTCTGAGAGGCGTACGCAGTCTGTCCTTTTATAGTCCCCGTCCCCACGATTTGTCCACTCATTTCTACGGAGCTCGTCATTCTGTGTGCCACCCCATGGTCCTCCATACGCGCATGCCCAGGTGTCCATGGTGGTTGTGCTGGTGAGGGGCCAATCTGCAGCATCTTCAGTCTCGCCATGGTTTCCCCTCCACCCGGCTTGTGCGCAGGTGCAGCTCAATGGGTGCTGGTAAGGCTGCTGCTGTTTTTTGCCTTTGGCGGATATCGTGGTTTTGTCAGGGACTATTTGTCTCCTTCTAAACGTACTCCTCCACAACAACAGGATGCTGTTGCCAGGAAGTGGTATTCATGAAGGCAGCAATGCTGAGACAAACCAAAAGTCCAAAAAGTCCTTTACACCACTCCATGGCTCAACATTGCTGCCATCGTGGTGGTGTGAAAGGTAACAGTACAGAAAGAGAAAGAGAAAAGCTAGAAAAAGTGCAATATCATAATTAATAAATATCTTTTAAGAGTATTCTTAACTATTATAAAACAGTTTAACAAATATATTTTTAACAATATTCTTAACAAATATAAACATTTTTTTCTAACAATCATATAACCAGGAACAATTTGAACAAATATAACTGGGAACAATTTTAACAAATATGACATTTTATAAAGTAATTTTAAGGCTCTGCAGAATCAGCAGAGGGATGCCGCAACAGTCTCCAAGGAAAACATTTGCAGGGACAAAACAGAAGTGTAAAAATAATAAGCAGAATGATTGCCAACAGGGCAAAAAAGGTAACGTGAATCAAAACTATTATTAAAATGCGATCCATTTTTGCAATTATAATCAAAGATATACCACAAGATGGTGGTACCCTGCAAGTCCACATGGTCGGCTGCTCCGGTCTGCTGGGATCGGGATCAGCATGCGCAGTGAGAAAAAGGCTCTCTGCACACACACACACCCTTTTTTTTTATCCCAAAGTGCATCCATCATTTGAGTCTAGAAAATTCCATTTTAAGTAAACAAATTTCCTATTTCTAACAATTATCAAAATTAATATATAAGGACATCTTACAAACTAAACTTGATATTCACAAAGATTAGCAAAAGAACATGACGGCTGAGAATCAGGTAAATAAGAACTATGAAGTTCACATGAAAAACATGAAGGCAGTTGAGGCTTGAGTGAAGCAAAAAAAGTTTAGGCGAAGCAGCAGAAGAACACGATGGTCTCGGTCTCTGGAGACGAGGAGGAGAAGGAGGTGGTGGTTTGCATGAAATGGTGCAACTACAAAACAGTTTACATGGACACTTACAGAAAAAACACATACATATTGCAAGAGAAAGTATAGCAAAAGCCAATAAAGCAACCGCTATAAAATTAAGTATTAAAAGCGTGTACATGCTTGCAAGCTGCGAAGCCAAAGATGGTGGTCTGACTCGCCTAAAGTAGAAAGGGGAGGTGTTCCATCTACGCAGAAAGAAAATGGATTTCCACGACCCCAGACCAAAGCGCATGTGTTGTTTAGGCCTCTCCTCTCCTAAATATAAACAATGATACATGTGTAGATATATATATAAGGTTTAAATGATTGATACAGTGGTAGACTTTGATAGGCGAACAGCTCGAATCTGTTTTACATCATCAGGTGAGGCAATAGATGTAAATTGCATGTTGGATACAACATGTTGGATTAACTGAACAAAGCAAGGAATGATACAGGGCAAAAACATCAAGGCAGCAAATGCACACAACAGGCAAAATATAACCCAAGTTTCAAAAGATTAATGTAGACTAACACAACTTAGTTATAAAAGTGAGTTGTAGGATGGTTGGAGTAGTAAAAGAATTTACTAAGTAGGAAGAAAAGGGGGGAACGAGATAGGGAATTAAACAATTTTAGTTAGATGGTGCAAGACTGAGGAGCTTGCGCCAAGATGAGAGGGCTATGTGGGAAGACATACCAGGTGCTGATAGTGTTGCTAAGATATTATCTTCTGGCTCAAACAGAAGCTTCCTATCGTCCTTGAAGTGGTACAAATCAGCAATAGATCACTTCAAATCCTATGACAAACTGGCCTTGCGGTTTAGCCAGGAGCCAGGGAACAAGTAAGGCTGCGCAAAGGACAGGGTAAAAAGTTCATCAGCGAGGAAGAGGAGATACTTCATCTATACGACCCCCACCCAGGAATTTGCGCCCACCAAAGGAACTCAAGGCGCAGACGCAAGAGGAGGACACCTAATTACTATGAGAAGCAAGGGGAGGCGGGGATATATTATGTATATGTATAAGCATTCTATGAATATGCATTATTTTGTAATATATAAGCAGGACGAGAGCTGCAAAGGATGCGCATGCTTGTCGAGGAGCGATCCCCCATTGCGCCCGGCGCTGAATAAACATACCTACGTTACAACTTCACAGTTGTAGTCTTGTTTCTGCAAAACACAGCAACTCTGGTGTTTGCCTTTACCAGGTCTGGTACAGCAGAACCGTGGAACATCAATCTTTGTCTGAACTGGCTTAGAAGCAGCACCTGCAGGATGTGTCTGTTAGACAAAGGTCACCGCAGCACT
Source organism: Athene cunicularia (assembly GCF_003259725.1). NCBI lineage: Eukaryota > Metazoa > Chordata > Aves > Strigiformes > Strigidae > Athene > Athene cunicularia. The sequence goes on from NW_020799108.1 coordinate 7,193, forward strand.
GAACAGACAGGAAGGGTTTTAATCCGGTTGATAAAACAAAGAGAGACTCTGGCTTTCTACAGGAGCTCCGTGGGGGTGGTTTCCTCTTGCGATGGCCTCAGGTCGCTCAGGAGGGGCTTCCCTTCCTCTCGGGGTGATGCAGAAACGAGCACACACTGCAAAGGTGCTGTGGGGGGAGTCCTTCACCACAGATACAGGCCTGGAATTTGAGAATGAAGCAGAGAAAGAGGAAGAAAATGAGTCAAAGGAGGAGGAAGATGAAGGTCCACCAAGGCTAGGTTGCCTTAGACCAGGTATTAAAACCAGTTCTAAAAAGAACCCCAGAAGGGTCATTGCAGTAGGTGACTCCATTCTGAGGGTGCCAAAGGCCCCTCAGATGAGGGAGATCACGGGAGAACTCAACAGATGAGCTGGTGGCTCCGAGACTGGTGTTACTGTCGGGGTTTGGATTGTTCAGTCATGGGTCAGTGTACAGGACGCCAGAGCTATTGGCATCATGTGGGGTGCACCTGTCCCAGAGGGGGAAAGGATCTTGGGGTCAGTGAGAGCTTCCAACTAGATCTGAAGGGGGAAGGGGGCAAAACTGGGACTCCCAGACAAGAGCCCCAGGGCAGATAACTAGAGTTTGTGGACTGGTGTGCCGGAGACGACCCTCACCCTGCCGTCTCCTGGGGAAGGGAGGGAGACAGGCAGCACAAGAGATGCAGGGGTAGGGATGTCTCAGTGACTGGGGATGAACTGTAGCAAGGGATTTGCAGATGTGTTATTGCAGCAGCTCTGTCATTAGATAAATACTGTGCGTGAGGGGCGAGTACTGAGAAGGAGTTTCACAGGGCGATAGAGCATAACGCCCCGTGTTCTGTGTTCGTGTTTGCTCTTGAGGTCCCCCCACAAATGAAGTTTAAGCGGCTTAAGATGAGTGAAGTATCTTTTGTTTCCTCTCCAGATCAAACCGCATTGCTGAATTGCCTGTCGGGGGCAATCCTGGATCGGCGTCACCTCTGGGATCTGTGCACCGAGAGCTGAATTCTCATCAAAGTCCGTTAATTAGGGCAGCGCGGGCAGCGCCGCTTCAGCGCTCTGGAGAGAAGCCCGGCGGCGGCGGCGCGGGGACCGTGCGCGGACGCACCTGCGGCCACAGGGCCGCGGGCACAGGGCGCGACCCCCGTGCGCGCCCCCGCGGACCCCCGCGCGCAGGCGCAGTCACACGCAGAGACACGGCGGCTCCCCGGCACC
>NW_020799108.1:8478-13824 GCF_003259725.1 Athene cunicularia
GAACACGCGGGGGTGGGGGGGCGAGGGATCTGCTGAGTGTCTGTACTTGTTCGTGGGAAAGAGAGAAACTGCACGAGGGACGAACTGAAAGCTGCAAAGGACAATTCAATAAACAAATAAAATGGGTGTTTCTAGGCGCCAAGACCGTGTGGAAATTGCACAATGGGTTCGTTTTCTCGCTTCTTCTCAGTATAACTGGGACTGTGGATGTTTTAGTGGATTTTGGAAAGCTGGAGGTGAGTTGTCTCTAGGGAACGCCACTGTCAGACTCACAGCAGATACCTGGCATTTCCCTTCAGACCCCATCTGCCAAGGTTTCTAGAGATCTGGTTTAGAGTCTGACCTGTGACGGCTGTTAAAGCACTTTAATCAAGAGTGTAACGGCTTGAGAAACAAGAATTGATGCCCTGGCTGCTGCTGGGTGTAAAGAGGAAGGAAAGGTATAGAACTGGTAGAATTATTTTTGGCACAGGAGGAACCCCGGGTAGTGGTGCCAGGATCTCTGTGATCATGTGTTTCTGGGATATACCCATGGTGAAGTGATGCTCCAGACCCTGGATTTCTGCTCATGATAACACATGACCAGCTACACACGTACCAACAGCAGCCAGGGGTTGTTTTTGTGGTGGACTGAGCTTTTTGGATTGCTGGTGGATTTTGTATAAAATGCGTAAGTGCAGATCTGAAGGGTTTTCTTTCAGAGATGAGAGCCTGGAGCCTTTGCTCTGAGTTGGCAGCGCTGTGATTTCTCATGTCCGTGGGTAGAGCTGGGGTTGAGAAGAGCCCTGCTGCTGTGTGGAGCTGCAGGAGGGCACACAGGGGACAGGGTTCCAGAAATACGGTTTCAGTGGATGGCGCTGGGTTTACTTGTAAAGGTCAAACCCGAGGTTTTTCCCCATTAACGTTTTTCTTTTTGTTTGCTTGATTATTTTTGTTTGTTTGTGTGTTTTGGTGTACTTAACCTATTTTCAAAGCAACAAATGAATTGTTTAATTAGTAATAGGCAGCTGAACTCTAAAGAACGGTCAAATCTCCATCTGTTGGAGAGGACTTTTGTCTGTAACCTGAACTACTTTGTGTACCAGTCTGTTACAGGAGCTGGAAGAATCACACTGTTTCATGGAGAGTTTGAATAGATTTTCTTGTAAACGGGTTACAGGTAGTTATTTTCTTGTCCATATACTTTGTGGAACGAGCAAATTTTATATATGTGTGTGGCTTTAATAATAGACTGTGCAAGATATTCCCAAGGCAGTTGTGTGTTTTGTAATACAAAGATAAAGGAAAAAGACTCCTGGAAGGAGGAGGCACAGGAAGAGCATCTCTCCCCATGGAAATCTCAGCACTGGTTGGGGCATGAGGGAGCTGATTTCTCTCTATGTAATGACAGTACAATTGACCTCAGACTTTCAGCTGGCATTCTGAAGCCAATGAGAATCAGGCCTTTAACTTTTATCTTAAATCTCTAGATTATCCCATGTGGCATAGCGTGAGTTTGTTAAACCTCCAGCCGTGTCAGTTAGTCTCCTGTAGGTCAGCATCATAAAGCTCCTTGTAGGGCAGGGTATGATTGTTCAAAAGGTGTGTAATTCCTTAGCCTGTACACTCGACATTAGTACAGTCTTTCATACAAGCCACCAATGTGATGTAGATAACAAACCCTCCTTTATAAATGGCTGGGGGCACAGGGGAGTCATCTCGCCAACAACACCCCCCTGACTGGTGTAATGGGCTGATTATAGAGGATACGGTCAGACATGTTAATCAAGTGCTCATATACAACCATTTAAATTCCTGTAAATCATTTTAATATCCACACCTCTTCCTGGTCATGCGCATTGGAGTCCTGAAGTGAGTCTGGGCTGTAATAAGAGTTGGGGGTCAATGGGTCGGAGGTCGCCATCCCCCCCTGTCGGAATTAACCTTTTACCGAGTTTCTTCATAACTTGGCAGACATAGGCAGGTTGTTCCAGTTCATTTTCTCTAATTTCCTACCTAAATTTCTACCTTTTGACATACAAAACAATAAAGTATTATTTCAAGATTAATAATTATTGAACTATGTGGCCCATGCAATCTTGGTCTGAGACTTTACAGATGAGCTCATAGCAGCATAGCTGGTTACATGGTTACACAGTGTTCCATAGTTACTTAAAACAATATACAATTATTCTCTAAGCTTTATAAAACTAATATTCTTATAAAATTCTATTTGGTTATTTAGTTATTATCATTTTTATCATAAACCCCAAAATCAACTTAAGTAGATGTGAGTGAATATGAGATTAAATCAGGAATCAGCAATTGTCCCAGAGGAAATAGGACGCAAGTCCTTTATTTTGAGAAAGATTTTTATTTAAAAAATAGCACACGTTCATGTTGCTTTTCCTGTCCTTATTCTGGGGACCATGCAGCCCATTTGCAATTAAATTGAGTCTAGTTACTCTCCAAAGTGAAAGAAGCTGTTCTGAAAATGAGTAGTATGAGTCTCTCTACCTTTTGACAAATTATTTTCTGATGATAAACATCTGCTCAGGCTAAGGAGGTTCACTCATCTTTAGAGCCATTTGCATAAGGCAGAAGTAATTTTGCATATTGCAAAAAATGCTTTGGTCATATAGTGAAAAGGGGCAGGAAGGTATTGATAAAATGCAGCAATGCTGTGAGTGGAATTAAGTGGAATGTAATTCCCCCTCCTCCCCTTTAATTATCCTTTTTCCTTATAACAGGTGTAATGAGTCCAACACCTGATGGCTAATGATAATCCAGGTGTCTTGGTATTGTATCTCCACATGCTGCGTGATTTTATGCAGAACAAGGCTGAAGTAACTCTATGCAGGTTGAAGAAACAAACTCCATGGTTTGTTTTGGAGGTTTGTTTTGGCAAACAAAGGAAGAAATCAGAAGAGGCAGCCAGGGGGGTTTGGATAATAGGGTGATGTGGAAAGCGTCTATTCCACACTTTAGCCCAAACCACGGGCAAAGAAGAGTGTATGCTTCCAGAGAGTGCACGGCTGGATTTTGCCTGACGACACCTTCTCAAGACCTGGGTTTAGTCCTGGCGGAGGTCTGTGCTCTGCCATGTGCTCTGCCATGACTGCTTGAAGCCCAAATCCTGAATGCAGCTCTGTGTGCCTGGGTTTCAAGCAGCCTGGTGGTGCCCTTTGGCTTATAGGAATACCAGCATTGTTATGCTCCTCTCTGAGAGAAGAGTGGTGTATTCTGCTGATGTCGGTCTGGTTTGCACTAATGGGATCAGTCCTGGTTCACAACATTTTAGGGCCTGTTACTGCTCTGTCAGTTCTGAAGGTGTCTTGTCTTGTATTTCACTGAACTGGGACCACAACTAGGCTACAGTGACATGCAGAAATATTTCTGGGACTCTACCTTTGAGGTAATCACAGCTGGAGCCAGACTAATGTGAATGTTTTCTCCTTTGGGAAAAGTTAATCTGTAAGTCCTAAGGACTCTTTATACAGAGAGGTGGCATCATTGTCCCCATGCTATGAGAGGGAAACTGGAGCAGACTGGCTCTGATTCAGCAAAGCACTAAAGCTCCACAACACGTAAAGCACACACTTTTGTGTTTTGTAAACTGGTACCATGCAGAGACACCATGATTTGCCCAGAGTCACACAATAAGCTGAAAATAGGAATCAGGAATTCTTTGGACAACTACTGTGGGTATTTACATTTGACAGGGTTTCTTTTTGTGCTGCCCAGAGGACAAGGCACATTTTTCTTTATAAAAGAGAAGCAAAGGTGCTTTAGTAAATATTGTGAAATTCTGGAAAACAGATTTGTAGCCTGTGCTGGGAGGTCAGGAACAGTTTCTTTAGATCAACAGCAGCATCTGTCTGCAGTAAGTTTTGGAAGTTTTTGACTGAGGTGACTTAGTGTTGCTGATGTTCAGATAGCCTAGCATCAGTTGACTTGTCAAGAAGGATTTCTTATGCATTTCAAGCAGAGATTCCTCTTTCTTTCCTAGGACATGGATGAATTTCTAGGTTGAAAAGGGAAATACATCTCCTTCTCTTAATATCCACTCAACTTGGGGCTGATCCTAGGATCTGGTTTGTAACAGTGATTTGATCAGCAGTGAAAATGTTACCTCTCCCTCCCTGGGAATAGCATGCAGCCCGTATACCTTGCCAGAGGAAAATGTCAGCCTTGTTTGTGTAGTTATGCCATTCTTGCAGCAAGGACTTAGCCTTTCTAGAAGCCAGTCTCGTGAGTTTCACACTCACAGTCCATTTCTTCCCCATCTGAATCAGTTCCTGACAGCACGTAGAGAAAACAGTGTGGCCTTTGCACTGAGTCTTCACATCACTTGAACAAGGAATGATTTCAGTGGATGCAAACCTACATACGGAGCAGTAAAATTCATACCTGCAAAGAGACACAGCCCAATGCTTTTGTGGGGTGACATCAATTTTCTTCTGTAGGTATTCAACAAAACAGAGTAAATGCAGACAGTCTTCCCTGCTGTCCTCCCATGGCACACTCTAGTTTAAATAGCTCTTGGCCTTGGCATATGAAAGAATCTTAATTCAGGGCAATGTATCTTGTTGGGGTAACTGACATGGAATTTTTAGATTCCTGTTCCTGTGATTGCCAGGGACTGATTCAGATGGTGCTTTCTAGTTGTTTTTATTGAAGGATGTAGGTAATTTACCTCAAGAAAAAGACACTATGCACATTCTCATTTCATACCTGACAGAAAGCTAGGGCTAGATGAATACCTTCTACTAACGTTTAAAAAGTAACAAATAGGTGAAAAAGCTTTAGCTCTTCTCTGTCTCATAAGTAGCTGATGATGTTGTTAGGTCAAGTATTTCTACAGTAGAGGCTTTAATACAGGAGATTATGGATTCAAACCTTCTTGTTGTCTCGAGGGACTACTCACACTGCTGAGCTCTGGCTGTCAGGAGCCGTGAAGAGTGCTGCTGAGGCCAAGAGAGCACTATTCAGCGTCTGCCTTTGAATTCAGCTTTGCAAGTGCTGGGTCAGATCCCCTGCCCGATGTCGGTGATTGCAGGTCTGCTGAAGTTACAGAGCTCCACCAGTTTACTTCTGTGGGGGATGTGGCCCACTCTCTGCAGCCTGCCAGCCTGGATGGTGTTATTAGCCCCTTGTTGCCAAGGAAAAATGTCTCTCTGGAGCCTGGGGAGGCCTCCATCATGAGGACAGATGAATTCTCAAGATGTGATGCCCTTATAACCACGGCCCTTATAGCCACGGTAAAGAATGAAATGAGGAAAAGGAGTGGTATTGTTGTAGAAAAAAGAAAATAAAAGATATTTGAGAACTGTAGTTCATACAGGCAGAAAATGGGGGGGGGGCGCT
>NW_020799108.1:13874-19676 GCF_003259725.1 Athene cunicularia
CTTTGGTCATATAGTGAAAAGGGGCAGGAAGTGAAGGGCCAGATTTTCCAGAGCTGAAACATGCTGGACACTTAATTCTCACCTTAGGCTGGGCACATGGCTGCCATATGAAGAAGGAAAGTCAAGAAACCAGTAGTGAGGGAATAACTCCTTCAAACCTCCTCTCTGGCAGGGCCAGGATACTGAGCGTGTGTGAGCCCTTCAGGCCTGTGGCAGGAGGTACAGCCCTGCTGCCGGTAAGCCAAGCCTCAGGCTGGACTTGCCTCTGCTGTTCCCCCTGGGATTTGGAAGGAAAGTTTCTGTAGCCTTGTGCTATCAGTGAGATGAGGGTTGAGACACTTTTGCATCCCGTCTCCTTTTTTCCTCCCTGCTATAGTATTGTCCCTTTGGGACCAGGAATGTCTTCAGCCTTGGGGTGGCAGTGTTCAGCTTTGCCTGCGCTTCTGGGAAGCCCAGTGCTTGTTCTGCTCCTTCTGGGTGCCTGAATAGCTTTGGAAATCTGGCCTGGAGAGACATGGACTACACGATGGAGTTTTCAGCAGTGATACTCAAACTACATATCAGGAAGAAAATGAAATAACAGGGAGCACCTCAGAGTAGTCACTCTGGAGCCTTTCTGAAGCTAAATTGCACAGACCAAGCAGGGATGCAGACTGAGTGAATGCAGACAAAGCATAAGGCACCCAGGCAATGAAAGAAGGAAATGAAGTTAAACAGAGGTAGAGCAGCAGCTGAAGCACAGTAAAAAGTGTCCCCAGACACTACCTGTGGTTAATTCAGACGGAGCTACAGGGGATCTCACTGCACTCCTTTCTCCTCTGCTTCAAGTGCTTATCTACCCAGGTGGAACAGGGACAACATTCTCTTCTTTATGAGAGCTACAAGTGATTTTAGATCTGTTTAAACAAGTATTAGGGAGGTATTAAGATGATAACAGGATTATTAGATGGTCACCAAGTACTGTCAGGAGAGCTGGGCCTACGCAAATTCCTCACAGCTACAGCAGAGCTCTTCAGAACACTTAGATATAAATATATTTTCAGGCTATGTTTTTCTCCTTTTATAGAATTGGATGTCCACAGAGAGAACCAGGTTAGGCATTCAGGCTATGCACGATTCCTGTATGGTGAAACTCCCTGCTGAGTAAAATGCATGGGCAGGGTTGGAGCTGTTTGTTGAGTTTGGGAGGAGCAGAGCACAGCCTTGCACTCGTCCTGTGCCTGTAAAGTGAAGAGTTCCTGCCACAGATCTCAGAGCGGGCAAAAGATGAGATCATTTGCATCACCTCTAGGGGAAGCTGGGACTAGTGTGGCTGGGTGGAAAGACTCAGTCGATGTGGCTTAGAGACTAAAACAATCTGGTCTCATGACTCCCAGGGTATCATCACGTGTGGTGTGAACTATCTGCTGTTTGCAAAGCGCATCTTATGTTTCCATCACTGTAGGGTCCCAGAGCTGAAGGGACTCAGAGGTTGGAGACATTCGGTCTCACTTTGTCCAGCTAACTGGAATCCAGCCTTGCAAAACAGGGCAGGCACAACAAATGGTCTCTGGGGGAACAAACCACAACCTTGTTCTTTTGCCACCTCCTCTCAGGAGCTGTGCCCGTAACCTCACAGTTTCACCCAAGATCAGATACCACCCTCCCACCTAGCAGCATTAAGGCAACTTGGTTGTTTAGCCATGAGCCACAGAGGAATACTATGGCTGTGTCAAACCTAATCAGTTTTCATTTCCAACACTGTAAAATGAGTTCATGGGGTCATCTTTTAGCAGACACCTGAAGTATGACTCAAACTTGCATTTTTTGTATATTAAAAAGAACCTTTTAACCAGTCTGCACCCAGTCCTGTCCTGCTGCATCTCACAGCTCTTGGCTTTTCCTGTTGCCTTATTGACAACACAGGCACTTTCGGACTCTTTATCCTGCCTGTGCTTTTTCATTTAACATCTCACAGAGTCCATTACCCTCAATGCCACTTCCAATGGGCATTGAATTTAACGTGAAATCTAGACCTTGTAAGAAATAGGTTATTTTGTTCTTCTTCAGATGGTTCTGTCTCCTACGCAGTATCACTTTGGCTGATTCATTTATGCAACCTGACAAAAAACTCCCAATTTTTTATGAATGGCTTCTCTCAGTGTCACACTGAATTTGCTCAGTCGAACAATGTGTATCCACCAGTGAACTGGAGAGGAAAGTGCTAAAGCTAGATGGGGAAGCCGTCCTAAGATGGTACTTCCTTTCCTACTTTCCTCCTCTTAGAAGGAGGCTTTTTTCCTGTTATTTGTGTTTCTGTTGTCCTGTTTGTGTACGTGCCTACGCTGCATTGCATTATCCTTACACCTCTGCCTCAGACTGATACCCCATTGCCCTCAGCTATCTGTGTGAGACAGGGCTTCTGTCCATCATATGTCCCCAGCATGTTAAATTTAGTTACCCATTTGTGGCCACAAAAAAAAAAAATCAAAAAAGGATTAACTCTTCTGGCTGTCAGTGTGAATACTTTTATACGTACAAACTTCCTTTGTCTCCGGTGGGAAGAAGCCTCCATACATCTCAAAAGAGCAAAGAGTCAAGTCAGTAATAGCAGAATCAGGTTTGGCTCAGGTCAGGTAGTTCTCACAGGATCTGATGGTCACCTGAATATCCTCTGATCCCCTTCACTTAATGATGGTGGTGGCAGCAAAGGGTAGTGGGTAGAGCATGGGATAGGGGGTCACAGAGACTTGGGTCTGTGTCCCAGTCTGCTGTCAACGGGTGGATCAGGGCAGTGCCACTTGACTTGAGTGTGCTTATGTGTCAACCCCAACATCTACAGAACAACTCGTGTCTCTAAGGAGAGGAGGGTGTGGGTGCTGGGAGGAGAACTGTGGTTAATCAGGGCACCCCTGTCTCAGAGCTGTGGGATCCCCAGCTGGGGTTTGACTCACTGTCTCCAGGGGAAGGATTTGATCCTGCCCTTCAGAATGCTCCCTCTTTGGGGAAGAGGCAGTGGGATGGACAGAGAGGTGTTGGATACCTGCTGTGAGCTGTATTAGGGGTGTGCTGGGTAAGTGAAGACCAGTCTGTCTGTGACTGGAGGAATCTCCCTGCTTTGATTTACCTCAGCCCAGGCTCTGCAGGGAGCAAGGCTACGTGGAAAGTGGTCTGTCACCACTTTGTAGCCAGCCGCCTCATTTAGTGCAATAAGATTATTTATTTTGATGCATAATTACATGGCTTGATACTTTAGTCAGCAATTAATTAATCCTAATTGGATGTAAATTAATAAAGAACACAGTTTGTCAAATTCAGTTTGCTCTTACCCAGTTCCACTCTTCTGGGAGCAAAATGGAAGATATTGGCCCCAACCCAGGATGGCGGTACTGTCAGCATGAGGTCCATAGCCAGTGCTGGCTACTAGGTATAGCAAAGCTCTTGGGGTGTGTGTGTGGGTGTGTGTGTGTGTGTTACACCTTCTTGTTCTTAAGCAGTTGTTCTTGAGAAGAGGTGTTCTAGGGGATACTTACTTACGAGAAGATACCTGCTTATGAGAAATGGATCGATGACCTAATACTGAGAAAAGAAGGAAATTAAGATAGGAAGGAGAAAAGTGAAACAATCCCTTTCCATATTTAATCACTGCAGAAAAACCAGTCATTGTAGGTAAAATCTGCCTGGCCAGGAGACATTAGAACAATGTTATGCTTTATCCTTCCATGTGTCATTTTGTTATTATAGCAAACCTTTTCTATATTACTCTTTCCTATGAAGTTCAACTCAGATGATAGTATCATGTCCTAAATGTGGTTCATATGCAGCAAGAATAACTACTAGACCCCCTCAGCTCCAGCAATCTCGAGATTACACTGACAGGGTGTGAAAAGGGATAGAGGGGGAAGAAGAGTTTTCTGTTTCACCACTGGGGAAGTGGGAATATAATATGTGCTAAATGACATGCAGTGAGCAGTGTCATGGCATGACAATATTCATTTGTCTAGAGCCAGGGTAGGACATATCTTACCAAACTTTACCTCTTTAAATGTGGGCTGTGTTGTCCAGATGAGTAGTGACAGTTAATAGAAAGAGGGATTGAGGCACATGTTAGGTGGGAATGACTTACCCTCCTGGAAATGCTGATCTCTGGTGATGACAGGAGGAGCCCACAAAACCCACCTAAACTAAACATCCCAGCATTCCAACAGCTCACATGAGGGGAGCTGGAGGCCTCCTGCCCACGTACACTTGCTTACCCCTCAGGAAAGAAGGGGTCAAAGTGGGACAATTGAAGCAACAAGATGAATGGAAGAAGATGCCTGTTTTGGAAGCAAATGCAGGTAGGATATTTCTGCTCTACAGCTACTATTCTAGTAATACCTGTGTAGTCTCAGCCCTGGTAGCTTGTCTGTGTGTCATATGTTAAATGATCAAAGCAGTGCTCCCACATTTCCTGTGGAAAATTGTGAAGGCAATCAGCACACACAGAGCTCAGTGAATCAGATGTGTCCTGGATGCACCAGGCATCCAGCAGGCAGCTGATGTGGGTATGAACAGTGGTGCTTTGTAGGGGATTTCTGGGCATCAGGCAGCCTGCTTAGGGCTTCTGCTCCAGCCGAGCTGCTGGACACAGAACATCTCAGACAAAGGTCGTATTTCTTTTTCCATTCCAACAGATTTGTAAAAGGATGGCTATACAAGGCATTCAAATGTAGGACAGGATTTTGTAAAGTAATTTAATATCCTTGTATGCTAAAGGACCCTTAATAATTTAGTTTTCAAGGGACTGATTTCCCTGATTGCAGAGCCCAGCATTAATCTTATTCTGCATTCAACAACTCATCTATGGAGACTATTCTTGCAGTATTTTGTAGGTGTCTCTTCTTATTTAATCTGTCTTCCAGATCAAAGCTCTTCAGAAAGAATTTTCCATGTTAGTTGTGAGATATTAAAAAATAAAGTAAAATAAAACAAAAGAAATCCAACTTTAAGAATGTAAATTTTCTGATCAAGTCTGAAAATCAGCTCCACTTGTGTGCATTTCCAAAATGTATCACTGCAGTGCCATTCATCTAAAGCAAGAAGGGAAGAAACGTCAGCAAAATTCACTAGATTCATAGAGTCAGTGAACAGATTCATGGGCAGTCTATGGTAATGGCAAGTTTGCAGGGGCTATCAAAACTCTTTATACATCAAGCTAAAAAAGGACAAAGAAGCTGAAAAGAATGATTTGTGCTTTGAACCAGAGGGTGGTCAAGACCACTCCACCAGAAGAGGGATGTAATCTTGTAAAAATACGTAGTTACCCTCACAGTCTCTCTCAGACAGGTACAGCTATTACCGAGGATAAAAATTGATTGATCTGTAGTACTTGGATAATGTAAGTCTTTTTCATTTAAATCTACATTGGACCATTGGACCTGAGGACACTTGGAAGAGTAACAAAACTGCCGAGTAGAGCTGAAATAAACCCAAATGGCCAAACTCAATTATGAATTGTCGTGTAGAGACAACCCCATCCAAATGCATTCTAACACCTGACACATCCTAGCCATGGACTCGGTTTGCATAGCAAAGAACAGAGCTCTGCACAGAATACAGGCCGTGCTGTGAGTGGGAGGGAGCTGCAGCCTGGACGTTGGTACTCTGGGGACAATGAGACTATGTGCTGAGACAACAGGCAGCAGTTAGTGTATGATTTATGTGTGCACACGTGAGAAGATGAGACTAGACCTCTTGTCCTTCAGCTGATGGCACACTCACGGGGAGCACATCACCACTGTGCTGTGTGTTTGCTATTAGGCTGCAATAGTCCTTTTTTTT
>NW_020799108.1:19726-60362 GCF_003259725.1 Athene cunicularia
GGTGCCAGGAGAGCTGAAAATGTACTGATCACCTCGTTTGTACCCTCAAACTGTGCGTGTCTGGATCTGCAGATCGGGGTATGGCAAGGGAAAGTGATGAGCCATTTGCAGAGTTCAGATCTCATTTTCAGCACACTTAACTCATGATGACAAATGGATGCCAGTTCTGTGTAACAGCAGCTTTCAAAATTTCCAGGTGTGATTGTTTCTTCCTAGGTAGGACCAAAATCAAATCAGTTCAGAATAATTAACAAAATATAAGGTGTAAGAGGAATTAAACAAACAAACAAAAATGAGGGGGGGAATATGAAAAGTGTAGTATTTTGAATGATGAAATACACACTTTCTGTTGCAAATGCAGTGGTGATACCTTGGAGCCCTGCTCACTTGGTTACCTCACGTCCTCACTCTGCTCTTCTCACGTGCTGCAGAACCTATCAAAGCCTTGCTGGGATCCAAAGGATCACAGCAGAGGTTCACCATAGCAGATGTAGTTTATGGTGGTAAAAGGGAGTGTGTCTGACCAGCACTGCTCACAAGACAAAGGATCGGGTCGTACAAAATACCAAACAGATCCCAGCCTGGCCCAGCCCACGTTAATCCAGGTTTTATGAACCTCAGGCCGTGCATTACAGATGTAGACTTTGAATGCACATTCAGGTTTTGCCCACCCTCACCTTGGTCCTTCCACTTGTTCCCATCCTTGGTGACTCAGAGCAGTGAAATGGCCAAGCTTATGAGAGAAATAATGAACAACAAACGCCTTTTGGCAGGGTTTTTCTATTGTGCTGTCAGATTGGTCCTTTGACCGTCAAACCATCACTCAGAACTGCCACCCCTTGATTAAATCGCACGCTGCCTATGATGTCAGACGAAAGGACATCTGTCCTTGCCGTAACTCTCCCGAAGCTATGAACTTGCCTTGGAAGGGCCTTTGGCTCACTTTCATCAATTCTGAACTGGCAGGGTTAATATGAAGGACTGGATTCTTTCTCCACTTGGGATCATGCCTAGACTTAGGTAAATGGCTACAGGTTTTTGTTGTCAGCTTTTGTGCTTGTGACCCCGAGGTGATACAAAATAATCAGGAGGAATGAACTCAGATGAGCCCATCTCACTTTGCACATCAGTGCCACTCGGAAGTGAAAGGGGGACAGAAGGCTGGAGTCAGGTTTGCCAGGTGTGCAGTGTGCCTGTTCCTCTGTCAGGGGTTTGAGAGCCAGCTTGAGTTCCTTTGTGCCAACAGGGTCTCATGGCCAAGGTACTGTCACTCTGGAATCATCTCACAGATGAACAAAGCTTTTGCTGATTGACGTCTAATTTGCTCTGTGTTTATCAGAACTGAAACAGTAACCACGACGGCCGAAGACTGCATCAGTGAGCAGCGATGTCAGAAGAGGAACCGGAGTGGAACGAGAAGAACTAGTCGGAACTCTGTAATATAATGGACTTTTGAAATTGAGGATTAATTGGTATTGTATTGCACGTTATGAAGAATCATATAAATATAAGATGCTTTTTGTCAGCTGTTGCCACTCATTGTGGTGACGGCCCAACTCTTGAGTTGTTCATAAAGCAGCATAGAGATACCCACAGTCTGGTGAAATCCTTTAACAGAACTGGCAACACAGATGGGACTCTAGGACACAAGAGAGGAAGAGTCAGATATTCCTCTGGACAAACCTGTTACCAATACTCAAATTGCTGGCAAAGAAATAAGAGGTGATTTCACCTAAGAGACTTGGGCACGGGTAATTCCAGACAGAATTATACTGGGAAACTATTGTGTTTAAATTTACAAAGAGTGAGATAAAAGAAATGTATAGAAGATGGGGACAGTACTCCACGTTGAAAGGGGGATGCTCCTTGCTGAGGTTTTAGAAAATTGGAGAAGATACCTTTGACACAATCACTACAGAAAAGGAAACTCATAATACTGTGCCAAGAGAAATGGCCATTCCTGACAAGAAATAGAGGAGAAGGGCCAGTGGATGTATGGCCTCTGAAAGGAAGTTAAACCCCATCAGTGAAAATCTCCAAGAATAATTTTGGAGGATTCTGAGAGTCAAAATATTGATTATTGGTACACTTGGTGTACTGGAGGTCAACAAATAAAGAAAACCTCTTTAATAAAAACTAAAGGAAGTTTACTTCCTTCAGCTCCTGAAGCTGAAGAAACTGAAATCGCTTTTAGAAATATCCGGTGCATTCGGATGACAGCCCAAACCCTGGAGTGGGCCCTGGTGCAGGTGCCGACGTCTCTCCAATAACAGTAGTGATGTGACACGAACCTTGAAAACAAGGTAATTTATTAACTTGGCATGAAAAAATGCCTTGTTTATGAGCTGATGCTGAAAAATGTGCTCAATTGTTATTGGGAATTTTCACTGATTACACCCCTAATTGGAAAGATATGAAAACTTTATGCCGAGAACTATTTCAAGCAGATAAAAAAGATTTTCCAAAAAGGCAAGAGAACAACTAATTGGACAAAAGTTTTGGAATGCAAACAAAGATCAGACGAGCACTCAAGTGATTATTAGGGCCAATTGAAGGCTACTGTCATTATGGGGGTATGACCCGTGACAATTCCCAAGAGCCACCAGCTATTAGTGTTTTTGTAGAAATTGATGCCAGGCTGGCAAGGTAAAACATTAATTAAAATCTTGAGCATTGCTGCTTTTGTTTTTGACAGGAGAGATGAAATAAAAACAGCAAGAAGAAAGGTTGAAACTTGAGAAAAAGCGAGAGCAAAAAGAGAAAGAATGAGAAATTGGGTTGTTGGCTGTAGCAATTACCTAAACCTATAACCCAAGGGGGAGAGGTTGGGGATTTCCCCGAGGTAGAATCAGGGGAAGGGGTGCGTGAGGCAGAATTCCTCTTATCTCTCAATATGTTAATTCTTTAGAGTGCTTCTACTGTGGAAATTTGGGACACATGCAGAGAGTGTCTACTGAGACCCGTGTCTGCACAAGGAGGATCTTTATCTGCCAGACCTTCTCAACCTCACTCACAGTAAAGAAAATGGTACTCATCTCTCAGAACTGAAAGAACAATGGGATCTGTTGGCATCAAGGTTGATGAGCACGGTCAGATTTCTGCAAAGGTAAACAGTATCATTTTGGATAAGAAATTAGTCTGGGGTAAATTTGTGATCTCTCCCAATTCCCCTATTTGCCTTTTGGGCTTGTACTAAATTTTGAAGCTCCCCTCATTTCGAATGATAGCACGGGGAGCAGTAGGGGAAGAGATAAAATATTTATCTACCCCTTTGACAAGACCTTTTTCAGGAATTTGGTACGTTTATCTCCTTGGCTCCAATGGAGATTCAAGTGATTTTAACAGGCTCAGAAATAATTGTATTGGGAGGTCAAAACCAAAATTATTTGAATGATATACAATTTGAATTGGCTGCAATTCCCAGAGAACTTTGAAGTAAGTGAGATTGTTAAAACCAGCTGAGCCAATTGTGATAAAAACAAAAGGAGGGATTCTCCTTCAATTTAAAAATATACAATTATAAATGAGGGCATTCTCAGTATAGAAAAACAAATTGTACGGGTTTTTTTAGAAAAAAAAAAAAGTATTTTGAAGGAATATCATAGTCCTTATAATACTCCAGTTTTACAAGTTAGTAAACATAAAGTAGATGAAGATGAAGATCCTGAATATAGATTTGTTCAAGGTCTACGAGCTGTAAATGAACGTGTAATTGCTTCACATTCTGTGGTACCAGATCCTAGTCTGATTTTAACACAGATTCCAGTCAGGGCACAGTATTTCATGGTGCTTGATCTTACAGGAGCTTTCTTTAGTGTTCCAATTGCAGAAGAAAGCAAATCAATCTTTGCCTTCATGTGGCAAGGGAAGCACTTAACTCGGACTAGGTTACCATAAGGATTTACTAGTTCTCCAACAATATTTTCTCAAATTTTAAAAAATTATTTACAAGATTTGGTTTAGAGATACTGAATATCTATGTATCCAACTTGTTAAAAAGGGACACTGTGCCTCTGTGTCCGAATTACAGTTTTGCAAACAGCAAGTGAAATATCTTGGATTCATATTAAAGCCAGGACTTCCTCATTGTTCAAGACCTTTTAAATTGTATTGTGATGAAAATAAAGGAACTAGTTGCAAGTACAGACTTTAGGACCACAAACTTTAGGACCACATGAAACACCTGTTACCTATTTTTCTTCTACATTATACCCAGTGACTGAAGGAACACCTTTCTGCATTAGAGCAGTAACAGCAGCAGCTGAAATGATAGAAAAAAAAAAAAACACACAGGACAACCACTAACTGTTTGTGTACCCTGTGAAGTAGAAATATTATTAAAACAGTATGTGAAGAAAGCTTTATCTCCTCAAAGGGTGCATAGGTATGAGATAATTCTATTATTGGCTAATAATTTGAAATTGGAAAGGTGCAATTCATTGAACCCTGCCACCCTAATACCTTTACCTTCTGATGGAGAAAAAGATAATCATAACTGTGTTCAACTATTAAGTGAAACCAGCAGACTGTGAGATGATTTGAATGATCAACCTTTAGATAACCCCGATTTGAACCTCTTCACGGATGGCTCTTCCTATTATGAAGAAGGTCAGAGATGTACCCATTTTGCAGTGACTACAGAAACACAGGTACTATTGGTGGGACCTTTTCCCGCACCTGTAGGTGCACAGGGAACAGAAATAATTACTCTCACAGAAGCTGCAAAATATGGACTTTAAATATGCTTTTGGTATCTACCGTGCACCTGGGATTTTATGGAAAGAATGAGGTTTCTTAACATCAGCAGAGAAGTCTATAGAAGATCAAGGAATTATTAGAGGCAATAAAATTACCCTTTGAGGTTTCTGTCATCTATATAAAAGCACATACTCAGAGGCAAGATATGATTTCTAAAGCAAATTCTTTAGCTGACCAAGCAGCTAGAGACACAGCACAACAGGTTGTGTCCATCATGTCATTATCACAACATAAGGTGATAATCCAACTCCCGGATATAAATCAGTTATATGAAGACCTCCCTGATGAAGAAAAGGAGCAGTGGATTTGACTTGGAGCCAAGCCACAAAAAGAACAATAGATGCTTAATAACAAGCTGCTTCTTCCAAAAAGGTATTTATTACCAATTACGTGATGGCATCACAAAAATAACAACTCATGGGGGGCCAGAGAGCTTAGTGCTCCAGATTCAAAGACTTTGGGCTGCCCCTGGAATTTATGCAGCAGCCAAAAGAATCCGTGAAGGATGTAAAATTTGTAAACAATATGCTTCTGTACAAATTAAGGCACCCAGAAGACATCCAGCCACCTTTCATTTTTCAAAAGCTCCAAATTGATTATACTGAAATTAAAAAAAAAAAAAAAAGGTACTCTTAAATGCTAGTGATAATTGATCAGCTAACAGGATGAGTAAAAGCTTTTCCTACCAAGGAATATGATTCAAAAGCAGTAGTAAAAAAATTTTAGAGAAAGAAAGAATTCCTAAATAGGGAGTTCCTGAAGTCATTGATTCTGATCATGGGGGTCATTTCACAGCTTCTATTTTAATTCCGATTTATAATTCCTTAGGAATTAAACTTGTGAAATAAAAACATTAGTTAAAAAAATCACACAGGCTGTTCAAAGAGACAGTAGCATCAGTGTAACGAGGTTCTTAGGACCATTTTTTTTAAAGAGTGAAACATCTCTGTTCAATTTCTTCAGAAATAATCAGCCAGCAATGATGCAAAAAGATCAGTATGAGTCATTTAACAGGAGACTAGCTGTATAATCATACTAACACCACCAAAACATTAAAGCCATAATGTTGCTATGATTTGGAAGAGCTGATCTAAATGGACACAAATTTCAGAAAGCTAGATTTAGAATCAGTGCAGAAGTATGTTACACAGCCACACTTCTAATAGCACATTACTTGAAACATCTGATATTGGGTAGGGTGTATCCAGAAAAGAAAAATTTGGGAGAGGAGTTGAATTTTAAGTGTAAAAGAATCATAAGGCTTTAAAATCCTTTTTTAAAAAGTCATTTATCAGTGGAGTAGTAAATAGCAGTCGTTTGTTTCGTTTTTAAAAGATATCTCTATCTTGTATAACTTGCTACTTGAAGGTCCACACTGCTGAGCATTCCTCTGTACGTTCTGGTCACACATTGCCCTCTTCCAGATCATGGTACCTCAGACAGCAGGCACGTACTAGGTCCTGCCTCTCCCTTTCACATAAGTGCTGAATTGCGTGACATACTTAGAAGAGGTTAAAAAGCAGGAAGTAACTGAAATCACACCCACACCCCCCGATGATTTGTATGCAACTGGGTTGTTAAACAGATGTGTGCTCACTGCTGACACCCAGTGTAACAGAGGTGTGACTACAGGATATGAAGCTATTCCCTCACTGTTTGCAGTGTAAGTGACCCTTCACACTCTACAAAGGCTAGCATGTAAAACTTCCGCATTCAAGTCACACATAAATTTAGGAAACAGCTAGAATTAAAAAAAAAAAACAAAAAACAAAACACAACCCAACAGAACTCTTTTCTCTCCCTCAATACTCTTTCAACACTCACTGAAAAGCAGTTAAGATGAATTTATATGTCTCAGAGCCATAGTTTGCCATCCATAACTAAAACTGCTGCTGCTGGTACAGTCACCAGAAATAGGTGATTTGTTCTCAGCCTGGGTGCTCAAACTTCACGTGACCTGAATGCTGCTGTCTGCAGTAGCAGGTGGTTCAGTGCAATAGGAAAGGTTCAGTGGTCAGAAGCTTGGTACCCAGAGTCTTTATATCACTGTTCTTCATACTGCTTCCAAGTGACACCATGATAACCAAGCTGTCTGCATGTCAATGTGTACTACTACAAGACGCCATATGCTGTACCCAGTGCTGCAATATCACCAGAAGCCTCCCTTCTCCCACAGATATGTACAGAAAAATCAGTAACTTGACCTGGCTGTAGGAGAGAAAAACAAGAAGTGGTCTGTCAGCATGTTCTTGTTGGATTTGACTGCAGATTCCAGGGACAAGGTCCCTGGCTCAGCTCTGGGGAGTGCATGCTCCTTTGAAGTCTCCCTCATTGTCATGTCAGGATCTGAAAGATCACCTTGGCAGCACGTTCCCACCTGACAGTCTGTTCAGGCTCTATATGTAGGGTACGTGGATGCAATGCTGTGCCCAGGGTGCAAGTAGCAGACTCTCAGGGGAGCCATTGAATTGTTCTGCTGTCTGCTCCAAGCAGCTTCTTGTTCTTCCACCACACAGATTAATGATTAGACATCTCAGGACCTCAAGTTTCTCCTCTTGAAATTCAGCAGAAGGCAGAAGATGTAGTTCTCAGCACATGGCAAAATAGCAAAGAATGAATTGGGGACTGACAATAAGAGTAAGTGCAAAGGCACACATGGCAGTTGGCCCGTTGTAGCAAGAGAACCATGTCAGGGTATTGGAAGAACTCTGCATGGTTCAAGATCTTGCTACTGATGTCTGTATTAGGTATAAGCTGAAAGAGCTTGTCGGAAGGTGGCAGGCACATTGGTTGACAACCGAATGTCACATTAAGTGTTAGATCAATTTAAATCACATTTGAACCTGAGCTTCCAGATTAGTTTTATTCTAAAGACTAAACTGTATGTAATAAAACATTAAGCTCTGAGAGCTTAACTACTATGAGGTGAATGAACACAGGCAGGAGGTCACTTTAAAACTGCAGTAATACTGCAAAACAAATCACCGTTGACCATCTGAGACCTTGCTGGTGGTGTTAGACCTGCAAGGTGTATGTTCTATCTATGACCCTTTTACCGATTTACAGATACACATTTGCCACAGGCCATCAGCACTGATCATGCAAATAAACCAGTTGCTTAAATAAATCTTTTCCCAGAGCTTTATCTGTCAGTGTCCAGTAACACGTCCAGGATCCTTTTGCCAGGACAAAGGTCTTTTCCTGAGAATCATGGAATTATTTAGTTTTGACCACTTTTTCCAATTTCTCAAACTAGCTTTTTCTGCAATAGCAGTGCTCTAGCAAAGTCTGCAGGCAGCTGCTTTGATTAAGGATCCCCATTGCTTAATTACCTCAAATTTCACACTTGAAAATAGGTTTGCCCAAGACAATAATCACCATTTTTGACTGAAAAGGGATACAAAATGAAGTTTAATGGCGTTATAATCAGACAAAGCCAATTTTTATAAAAATACATATTTTTTTATTTGGGTTCAATCTATTTAGGGTGGGAAGCAATAGGGAAAGCAGCTCTGGGTGCATGGAGAGCCGCAACTCTGCCACACGCACACCGAGTTCCAAAAAACAGAGGTTTTTTTATACTGTGCCACTGTCTCTAACTAATCCTTTCTCATCAGATGATTGTCCTGCTTTTTCTCCACTGGGTCCTTTGAGATGCTTGGGTCTTTTTCCTCCTCCTATGGGGTCTTTTGTAAGTCTGGATGCCTTGGTCTCTTGGTGTGCTTTTCTCTGATTGGATCTTTTAAAAGCCTCATGATTCCATCTTTTGGCAGGCTTTTCTTCAAGCAGCAGTTACAGGTTATCTCTAGCAGGGGGGGGGGTGGGTCCGAGAAGCAGTTACATATTAGCTCTAGGTGATGGGGTTTCCAAGAAGCGGTTTACTTACCAGCTCTAGGTGATGGGGTTTCTGAGAAGTAGTTACATTTTTCCAACCGAATGGCATACTTTATATTTTATCCATATATATTCAAACATTCATTGTAATACAGGTTATAGTAACTGCAAATCATTTCAAAACCCACACAGGGTACCATATTCTATTTTTTACAATACTTTAGACAGCAGGATACTGTGGTTTAACATTTACAGATCATTCAAACCTATCATACCCACCTTGCTTAAGTTAGCAAATTAGTTACAATAGTTTATTACAATGGTATGGTGGATACAAGATCTTCTGGTATAATCTCCTGTGATCTTCCTCACCGTGTGGAAACAAAAGGCAGCCAAGCACTATATTTGAAATTTGCAGTCAGGTGGCATTGGGCACAGGGGGACAAAGTAAATGCCCAATCAAGTGCAACTATAAACTTCTTGAATTTTTAAAATTGCACAGACATTCTTATTTTGTTTTTAGAAATTTCAGTATTAGAAGATTTGAAGCATAGTCTTGCAGGGATACGCTCTCAGACATCACATTAATTTGCCTTCATGTTACAGCCTGAGAAAAGGACTGTGTTCGCACTGGCAGCAATAACATTGCTGGAGTGCTGAGGTAAAATTCACATAATGGCAAGTAACATTCAGATTAAGGTTTTAACTGGTCACATTAAAAATACACTGGCATTTTTATAGAAGGTTTACAGAAGATATCGTGGTGTCACTGGCTGTGCAGTAGGTTTTGCTCCAGTCTGTTCCTATCTAATCTACAAATGACTATAAAGCAGGGTCTTACTCTTCAGGCATCTTGTAAGGCCGTGATGTAAAAGGGATATATATCAAGTAAATTTAAAATAATAATAGTGCTAATGTATTTGCAAATCCTTAATGTTTCATATTTATCTATTTTTGCACTGGTTCTTTAACATTATGTAATATGTTTTACAGCACTTCAGATTTTAAAAAATATTAAATAATTCTCATAAATTGCAAAATGGAATATTAGATTTAGACTTTTCCAGTTGTTATATAACTGTGGTCTTTCTGTTTCTTTAGCTAAATCAAGAGACAGTTTAAAAATAAACTATTTCACTACTTCCCCACATTTTAACTCGCAGAGCTTGAACCCAACATAAGCAGTTCCAGGAGAGTCCTCTGTCATCCTTTCATTACACGGAAGTCTTTTCAGAAGGCAGAGATAGATGATTATTTTAAGTCATCCCTTGTGAATGCAGCAGGATCTGAGTTAACTGTTTTAGAACCTTGCTTTCAGTGTTCCAGGCATAAAAACAGTTTGCAAGAGTATTTCATGGGCTGCACAGCTTTTTTTCCTACTTGATCTGATATTTAGTATGTATTTTGTAATTGAAACCCTTTCCCCAAGTCACTCTTTCTCACTGTGTTAACATTTCTTCTGTTTGCAGGCTATTTTATTAACTGCCTTCGAAGGATGAGCTTGATCTTCCTAAATGTCCTTACAGCCCATCTATTGACACCACATGATTTTTATAAATGTTTTCACGGAAAATTAAACTCCTAAAATTCACCAAATGGTTTTATTACACTTCCTTGGGTTTCCTTCCTTTCTTTTTGCTGACTACTACTCTTCAGGTCTTACTACCATATATAGGAAAACCCCCCATCACTCCAGTGTTCTCAAATCATTCTCATCTTAGCCGTGCTTTTTATATCCTCTGGGTGTGTGTGTGATTTTCATGACTATAACATCTCACCTGCTCCCGAATATTAATGAGACTTCCTTCCTAGCAACCCTGTGAAGCAGCGAATGCAGCTGTCATCCCCTCCCAACACACATGCACACTGGCAGTAGCAACCATTTCATCCTGAAAGTAAATTCTTTGGGGACAAGGAAGGAACTCTTTAAAATGCCAGTTGGAGCACTTGCAAAGTCTTTGATAAAAGTGTAAGTGGAGAAGACAAGTTTAGTGGTAGACATGCGGACGCATATCTGATAAGGTCCAGAAGACAAATCAATACTTCAAGAAGAGGAAACAGCTAACAGTGAATAGCAAAAAGCACTCCAATAGTTCACACTTCTGTCAGCTGCAGGAACAAATGCCCTGGCTTCTTCATGAATGACTGGTTCTGCAGAGGTAATGCACCATGAAATGATGCCTGCAAATGGCAGCTACCTAACGAATTGGCCATATACAATGGGTGGAAATAAAAACCTTACAAGGCTCATTGAGCATGTGGCTTTGATGCTGTTTCAAGCAAAGCATTAATAAAAACCCTGACTGGATCTGACCGCATTACTGTGTTTCTTTGGATATATTTGTCTTTGAGTGGAGGAAGACCACGTTTTGAGGCAGTGATATAAAGCAAACAGTGGGGCATCACGTTCACATCATCACCACAGATATGTGAAGTAGCAGTCAAATGTGTTGAATACATTGTACAATCTTCACTCTGCTGGGACTAGCTTGCAGTTATCATCCAGCGGAGGCATGCAGAGCTGCACACAAGGGTTGAGAAAGAGAACAGTCTGCACTTAGTATCAGTTTAGAATATGGCTTGTTCCCAAGTCTCTAAAAGTCAGACTCATATCACACAATCATAATAAATATCAAGTAACCATGCTGTATACTTGCCTGTGGAAATGGTTAAGATACCATGAAAGCTACTCTCTTTCCTAGTAGTCTAAAAACCTTAAGAGGAGAATTAAATGTTAGAAGACATTTATCACTTAGCCAAGACTTAAAATAATCCTGGCATACTACTTTAGAGAAATGCCCTACCGGAGCTCTCCAGTCCACTGAAACGCTGCAGCCTCTGATCCCGTGAGGCATGTGTATCATGAGCAATCCAGGCATGCCTGGAAAGTTAGCAATGACAGTGGGAATGTGCTGTTACTTACCCAGCATCTGCAACTCCTGCTGAGAAAATGAACATGGGAAGTAAAACTCCAAAATTTAGATGACAATCCATACACTGCAAACCAAGCATAACACAGTGAACCATGTCTGAAAATTACACCATTGAAATTACACTATTGACTGCTCCTTGATAAAATGGAGGACAATAACAAATAAAACCGGGGGGGGGTGGGGTTGAGACGTATTTGTTCATGCTTTGTTCTGATACAAAATCTTAAGTAACAGGTCTTCCATCAGTTCCTCCAAAAGGCAGATCTTACAGTTAAGCTTCACTCTCCATTTACATAATTTATAGATTATTTGAATTGATGTTTGGTGTAAGATCTAAGAAAGGGCTCAATAAAGTTTTATAAGGCCAAGCCTATTAGCATAATGTGTGGGGAGCATTTATATCCATTCAAATTGAGCCAGTGATTCTCAGGACTTCATGAAAGTCAGAGGGCTCTCCTACCCTGAGCTGTCACAGCCTTATTCTACATGTAATATTCATCTACACAGAACTGCCCAAGCATCTTACTCCACATGATCTAGGACCCACAGGTACCATGAGATCTCCTTTTCGTTATTTTCTAATCTACTTAATGTACATGTTGCCTTCTGACAGTGACAGTATTGTAGCAGAGTGGACTGAACAAGATTGGGATATGTAATGTCAGGATCCCCAGAAAAGCCAAGTATATTTATATAGTCATAAGTAGAAACCATGTTTTAGCTGGCTTGTGCAAAGCAGTCATACAGGTCATTTTGGTCACGTGCCATCAATGGCATGGTTTGCTATGAAAGTTTGACAGATAATCTGTGGCTAAATGAGCCTTCCCAAAGAAAGACTATTAAATACTGAGTATTAGAAACTAAGGATAGTTACATTGGGCCTACTCATCTATTTTAAGCACAGATGTTTGAGCTTAATAAATCAATAGGATATTTTATATACCATATAGTATTCCTCCCCTTGACACAGAAATCCAAATCGTATTAGAGGTTTCCCATTAGCAGCTTACATCAGCGGTGTCTGACAGTAATCAATGGCTAGCTGCTTGTGGAACAGCTAAAAGGCTTGCTAATATATAAAATACATATTTTAAATTGCAGAACTAGATAAAAACATGCTTAATAATTTTAAATATCTTTAAGCTTTTAAGCACACTTACTTCTAAGCACATTGTATGTGCTAGTTACCTGTGCACAAAAAGGTAGTTTTTCCTGTAGCATGGCGTAGTCACAACACATTTAATACTTCAATGCTGTCACTAAACTGCCAACAAAACAGCATTTTTCTTTAAAAACCTGTGGTTTCTCTGCAACAAAAATCATGTTGCCATTCCTGTTCATTACTAAAGGAAATTATCTGCACATCTTTTGCTAACAACTAATTCTTTCCACTTAACCTTCTCTTAATAAACTTAAGACCAATTAGTTTCCTTTGCTTTTCTTTGTGCTTGAGAGTTGAAACTTTAGTCTAGCTCCTTGCTCTACAGCTTACAAACTGTAAATATTATTAATATCTGAGAAACTAGTTGAACTTTTCCAAGTGAAGTTAAATAATATTAGGATTTTCACTTTGATTTTTAATGTTTTACAACCTATTTCCTTGACATGTTTGAAATTTCAAGAAAGTATATTTTTTTCTCCTCTCTGTTCAAAAGAGGAATTTATATCCTGATTAGCCTTCCTCTTGTCTCTGTATTGTATTCCCATAATCTTTGCTGTAAGAGACCTATGTAAACTAAAGTCAACTCTGACAGGAAAAGATAAAGCTGTTCACTATTTTGAGCTTAAATGTTATCTTTAATGCTTTACATATATCAAATATGTTTTAGTATATCCTGTCTCTATACATTCTTGTATTAACTAAAGTTATAGTCACACAAGCATCTATTTTTTCATTAATATCTTTGATATTTGATTAATATATTGTTTTCCAATTTGACGGAATCAGAGGAGTTCTCATAAGTTTCTTTAATGATTCACCTTCAGGTTCCAAATTAACCTTGAAGTCACAGAAAAATTGTCCTAAACTACCAAGTGTTTAGGAGATCTGTACAAAGGGACTCATTAGAAACTGGAAATCAAACTCATTTTTGTGTGGTTATTTAGTTATTTAGCATTATTTAGTTTTACTTGTATTCCCACACAGTAAATCTCCACAACAGAACTACCTCCACTGAGCACTACATGAAAAAATGTCTTGAACTCCTTGACTCCATATCCTTGCAAAAGGCATGCAATTAGTCAATTTTCAACAGTATTTTCAATTAAGATGCAGTCTTGGCAGGCATCAGTATTATAACAATGGGACTATGTAAGTAAGGAAACGAAAGTGGGATGATTGTGGGAGTTGATTTTAAAAGAACAGCCTAGTGTACTTTTCCAATACCTGATTTTGATTGCCCAGAAATAACCCCTCAATAGCCTGCACTGTTATGCATTAGGAAATTGTGGCAATGACACACTACAGAAGAGACTCAGTCTACCAAGATTCAAAATGACTGTGCAAGTTGGAACCAGAAATAACGTAACTGCTTGACTATTTGGCTTTGTATCTTATTTTCAGAGTGTATCACTTTTCCACAAACCTGAAAAAAAACAACAGCTATCTCTCTAAAGTGATCAAGAATTATTTACCTTTTTGGAATGATATTATGTAAATTCCAGATACTCAAACAGTTTTTGGCCTTGTAGTTCACATACAGGCACTTCTACAGCTATTACGTATGTATAGGTCAATATCCCATATGCTTCAACCTGATGATTTTCTTTAAACTAGAAGTCCAACACAACGAAGCATTTTACAGTGCTGACTCCATTTTTACTGTTGCAGGAGTCTAGAAACGAGGAATAGACTTCAGAAGCTAGGAATCACCAAATCTTTGCTTTCATCTGTTTCTCAGTCTTCTGTCCCTGGAGCTCATGTAATGTGCTATTATAGAATTTAATCTGTAGCTTCGAAAGCTTCCTTTCTTCCTCCTTCCTAATAGTCTCTTTATACAGATTAGAAATATTCTGTAGACAGAATTCAGAAAACTAGAGGTTGACATAGCAACATTACGTGCCATTACTCTTGTTGAAAGCCCATGACAACCTCTCCTTGTGATCCTACTGACATTTTTTATTTTTTAACTGGGACGGAAAAATATTCCTCCTATCTTTTTGTCAGCTGGCACTGATACGCTTAGGCTAGCATGATGCTATAAGGAGGTGCTATACAATCCCACTGCACACACAACTCTTCTGCATTCACTGCTGGACCCCTACAGTGACTAACTGAACGCTCAATCACTCACACAAGCTATACAAGTCTCCAAAGTCCAAACCTGATTATTTCCAAGAAAAAAATTAACCCCATTAGTCCTACTAATCACAAGACAAAGTTAAGTAGTAATCAGAATCAAACATTTTTACGGAAACTAATATAAATACTCACACATCTTTCACAATTAAAATAACCTATAGGTATAAGCATTTTTTATGACTGTCTATCCAACTGATGCCCTACTAAAAATGGATGACACCTGTTGAGCTAATCACCTTTCCAACACTGTTCACTGTCACAAAAAATACACTCAGATTACACTACCAGAAAGAGTAACCAAATATTTACCATATTCTGAAACATTTCAAATACCTCTAAACTGGTCTAACAGGAACTTAGAAATCGTTACTGATTTCATTACCACGGAACAGGTTTGACTCCATCATTCCATGTCATTAGTGGTAATATACTTACAATTAAAGCTACAATCCTTACAACTAATCCTTCCCTATTCTATTGGTATCTACCCATCTTACATGTAGCACTGTATCCCTCACTGCAGGTGATTCATGTTAAGAAAAACCCCAAACATATTTGCACCTTTTGGAACTCCATCGTTTGAATCTTTTTTGCTACCAAAAAGTGCAGAGCAGGAGCCACAGGTAGAGCCACCATTCTACCTGCACAGACAGGCAACAATACATTACTTGAGCACAATTTTGCCTTTTAGCATGTCTCACTGACTTTGTATGCTATTAAGGGCTGTACATTTCTAAAATTTCAGTAGCACGTACAACCATAGGGGGTAGATCAGTTTAAGAGAGTACCAGCACAAAAATCTCTCTCAATTTGTTACATCCAACAGTATTCTTAACAGACAGTGTTTATTCCATTCTTTCAGTAAAATAGGAAGTCTCAAGAATTCATCAGAAGGATTCAGAAATATTTGGCAGGCTCATGTACATGACCTAGAAAACTACTTGCCATCTTTCCTGATACATAGAAAATGGGCAAATCACAAAGTACTGGTAAATAGCACCAGTCACTCAAATTCCCTAAAGGCAAGGAATTCCAGAGGAAGGGAGTAAAGAGGAGAAGCTGGCATAGCCCACCAGGCTGTATCACTTGTTAGAAACAGTAGGGTGAAAGTCAGAATCCACTGGCCTCTAGGAATGCCGGACTAAAGATTAACAGCCTCAAGGTTGGACTTTATACACTGAGCCAAAATTAATGTTGAGGTTATTAAGATGAAGAGTCATCAATTCCAAGTTGTGCACACAGCTGTCACATGAATGAGTTAGGAGCTTCTGAGAGTGCTCTGATTTTACATACGTTATTGAGCCCCTAAACAGAATAAAAGTAAAATTTAAAAATTAAATAAAAACCTGCAAATAATCTTAGTGTAACAGTAAGCTAGTATTTTAATGGGATTTTATACTGCAGACCATTGTTTACTATAAGAAGATTCTATTTACAAACAAATGCTGCACAATTGGAGACAGTGCTTATTAATGACTATAATCTCAATTTACATTTGTGTTTGTGCTTTGTATTAAATATATGTAGATTCTTCATGTTTGGGTCTTTCTAAATAAATTTCATCCAAATATTAACAATAACAACAGCTTTCTCAAAGAGAATCAAACAACTAAATTGCATTTTAAAATATTATACTGAAAAAGACTCTTTATAAATAATGTCTATGAATTGTTTTAACTAGTATTTATGTAATACTGTACCACTGTGTCAAATGCATCAAAAAATAATTGGATTTCCTATGCCAAAATACCCTGAGAGGAAAAATATCTTTATCATGAAGTTACAGATAAGCTATTAATTTTGAATTATTATTTTTTATAGTGAAATTGCTTTATTTGACACATCACTTTCCTCTGAAGAAAATGTGGGAAAAATGAAACAAATAAGTAAATATATTTAAATGACAGATCCCGCAAGAAAACCTGAAAAGTAATAACAATGCCTGCAGGAAGAGAGCATTAGCTTTACTGTGAGCAAAATACAATGCTATAACAACATAAAGTACTCAGACCTACAGTTGTTTGTTTCACAAACAGTATACTAAAATGGTCAGATACCACACCATCTGCCAGTAAATGTAATATTGAATTTATCCAGATTAAATCCTGAAGAGTAAAAAGTTAACCAAATTATGCACACAGCTGACTGTTTCAATACAATTCCCTTAAAAACATGAGATTAGCAATAAAATGAAATTTAAGTTGTTTATGAACTTCATGTTAATAATTTTTCATTAGATGAAAAATCAACCTTGAACTACACACCAGGGATACTCATATATTCCAGATTCTCCAAAGGGAGACAAGACTTAGAAATAAAGCACAAGAGATGTGTACCAGTCTTAAATGGGGAAAAAAAACTATCATTAATGTAACACGGACTTATGCACATACTATCTTACTTTTGTGTGAGTACTGCTATAAGTAAGAAAAAACCCAGATTCTTACACCTATTAAAAATAGTTCAAGACCAGTTCCCCTTATAGCTATAGTGTGTTCAAGAGTATTTAATATGAAAAATTATACAGACTTCTTAAATATATTAGGGAGCGATGATTTTCACTACTATTTACCACAAAAATATAAAATAAATGACATCTGGGAATACAGACCAGAACAAATTTATATCAGATTTTAAAAAGATGATTTTTATTAAGCACAAACAGCTTTTAATACATTATCAATACAAATAGGAAAACATCTGTTTAATGAATTTGATATATCAAAGATTTGATGGGCAGGTTGCATACTGGCACAATAAAAATGATCTTTTTTAAAAAAAAAAAAATGATTTCAAATTAAAATTATAGGGTCACCACTGTCTACACTGCAGGAACTTTACCTACAGTCTAAATTTACTACATCACGTGGGCAGAGGGGGAAGCAAAAAAACTACAATTTCATAATATGGAACTCCTAACACTTTCATTAGCACCATTCAAAGCTTGCATCAGCTGTTTAACTAAGCAGCAGCTGACAGGTCAGATAAAGCTTTACAGCGAATTTCAGTGCAAAGTTTACAGTTCCTTTTCGTAAGATACTTGGAATCTATGGTTTCATAGCATGTTAAATAATTATGGCTTGATAGATGTACAGTGTTAAGATGCTGAAGACATTTACTTTGAAAAAAGATGAGACTTATAACAGCTGTGAAATACATTTTAATATATTATGCCAAATTCTGTAATATGCAAACAACATGCTGGATTACAAACTGAAGTCCTATTATGAATTCACAGACAAGGGTCAGTATTAGCTCTCTGGGGTAGTGGCTTCTGGTTGTCTCAGCTGCTGCTTTTTCAGGCTGACTAGCTTCATCTTCTCTCTAATGTGTTCTGCTGCAGAAGCCATATCACTTGGGCTCCCAAAGTACTGCTCAGACCTAAAAAAAAAAACAAAAAAAACCCCACCAAAACCCAACCCACAGGGACTTATCAGTGAAAACAGTACATGAATATACACATGAAAGGCACTAGAAAACACAAAGCAGGTAATAAAAATAGGCACTTTTTCCTCTTGAAATTTAAAAGCCACATTTAAAAGACTCTGAAGACTCAGTGATGAGACTTAAGAGCAGATCTTACTGAAACTACAAACAAAAGTGATCCTTTTATACCCAAAAGATTCTCTCAACAGGAGGGCACTGTTAAGTGCAACAAAATACTTCCTAACTCTATTTTTTACATCCCTTCTCTGGCTACCCTCCAAGTCAGTCTGGCAGTTCTGAGTACTTTGAGAATCAAGGAAATCTGTCTATAC
Organism: Athene cunicularia; assembly: GCF_003259725.1. Lineage (NCBI taxonomy): Eukaryota > Metazoa > Chordata > Aves > Strigiformes > Strigidae > Athene > Athene cunicularia. The sequence continues at coordinate 38,311 of NW_020799108.1, forward strand.
ATGAATTCTGAGGCTATGCAATTGCTGCATTATTGAAGGACTTCACATGTATGTGAACTCAGCCACATGCCGTCAAATTATGCCATCCCTCTCTCTCAAACCAAAAAGAGCGCATGGATATGTAAGTTGATTTCTTCCCAAATCAGCAAAACACCATGTTAGGAAATGTTAGGAAAACCACTAACCAAGCTGTCAGCAAAAGGAGGATTTGAACAGAACACATGTTTCAGAAGAACAGGTACCCAATCTAATTACAAAGCACAGAGATGCAAGAATGGAAATGGTAGTAGGACAAAGGACTTCGGACAGAGTAGCGGGACAGGCATAAGCAGACAGAGAAGTTATTTCACACAAGAGTAGACTAGTTTGACTAGGTGATACCAGAGACAACAGACTGCATAACTACACATGGGATCACAGCATGGGCAGATGTATTTCCTGATGAAGATGAGTAGCCATGAGCAGGACAGGGAACAGTGATGTGCACTTCCAAGAAGATACTGACAAAAGTCCGAAGTGGTCAAGAGGCTGATGAAGATGCCTCCAAGCATTTTATGATATTTCTTAAGCTGTTTCTACTAATGAATAAACCCTCTGAAAATTGTTTGTTAAATGCTTCAAAAATAGAATGCCCACAGATGATGAGCAGGGGATCCTGGGATTTAGGACAGCTAAAATCCTACTTCTGAGAAGGGGACATGCAGAACTCTGCTGAAGTGCCAGAGCGGTGAGAAATAATGTTCAGGATTCAGTCAGCCAGCCTAAAATACAGGGGTGTGTGTGTATGTATATCTATATATATATAGATATAGATATAGATATAGATATAGATATAGATATAGATATAGATATAGATATAGATATAGATATAGATATAGATATAGATATAGATATAGATATAGATATAGATATAGATATAGATATAGATATATCTATCTCTATAAGAGCATTGTGTTAGTACTCGAAACTCCAAGTGTGACAAGCGTGGTCTTTCATGGGGAGCTTTCCTGAGTTCTAATGTTAGTTATTACTTTAATAGTCTATCTGAAAATTACACCCATTTTAAGAATAAAGAACAGTTGCTACTTTTACCAGGTCACTAAAACCTGCTCTACAGAGGTTATACCAAAACACTTTCAACAAGCATAACACACTTCTTGTTTTGTTGGTTTTTTGTATTGTGGGTTTTTTTTCCCCCCCTCACAGCTATAAAAACCTCCATTATTTTCAAATACACTCCTCAAAGGTCAGTAAAACTCACTACTAGTTCAGGCCTGGGTCCATCTTCATGGGTAGCACTCCTTACTGAATGAAATTATACTGCATACGAATGTGGTATTTTGGAAGTAAGATGACAAGAAATTAATTTTCATGACCAGCCTCCTGGAACTGCATTTTTCAGACTGACTTTAGGTAACACATAATGCAGTTGCCTGATACCATCTATTAAGGTTTTAGCCTCTAATTCAAAATATTGATTTCAGATCTCATTCATTATGGTGCAGATCTCATTCATTATGGTGCAGGACCTTAGAAACTCAGAGACTAGTTCTAAGGCTTGGTTATACTCACATAGAATAAATTAACTACAAGCTCAGCATCACAATGAACAAGTGTATTTTACTGAACAGAGAACTGAGTTTTATTATGTCTGAGATTCCAAATTCAATTGCTTTTTGTAGCTCAATACAGCCACCAGTTTCAAATTAGTATGAAGAGCTCACAAGGGAAGTACTGTTTTATTTACTGAATAAATCATATGTAAATTTATCTTCAACATACTGGCTTCAAGATTTCAGGCAGGTAGAATTGCAAATAAATTAATCATAATACCATAATTCTAATCTGGTATCTTTTTCCAGAGAAAAGAGATTGGGACTGGTCATTGTTCTGTTACTCCTACATACTTTGCTGGTGTAAACACTGAATAAATCTAATAATTATTGTGTGGGAAAAAGTCTCTACTTTTAAAAAATGGGCATGTTGTCTTTGGAAAGTTTGAAATTGAACCTGCTCACTTTCTGTGAAAAGATGGGATATAATTTTTAATAGGTATTAGCATGCTGCCTTTTTAATTTCAGCAATAAGCATTCAGGATTCTTCTGCATATGAGACTATTATAAAACTTTACCAAAAGCATATTCAGAAGGCATTAGAAAAACATTCTGCATACCCATCGGGATAAACTACAGGCACCGTTAGCCTGTCCAACAGCGATTTCCCAACTGCTTCAATTTCATCAAATTGCTCCATTTCGTTAAAAGCTTCAGGCTGCTCTGGACATTCTTGCAAAATCTATTTAAAAAAAAAAAAAAGAAATGCAGAATCAAGTACACAAGGGATCGCATGTAGTTTTTTAAGTGCCAATAACTGGCAGAGTGAATGCTCTTCCAGCATCTTCGCTGCCATGTTTATATGGGATCAATTGAAATATTAATATAATTCAAGAATGGAAAAATATCAATTAAGCTACATTGAGAAGATAGTTCAGGGGTACCGCTGTTCTGTACTAGAACATTTTACATTATTTTTTCTTTTTTACCTCTTAAAAGTAGTCTTGCTAGACCATATTAGACAACAAATATATAATGCATAAAAATAGGAATCTGCATCATTAAACATACAAGACAGTCATATAAAATGAAAAACATGGATAACGAATGCCCCTTACAAACAGTTTCAAAACTGACATCTGCATCTGGCACAGAATAGGTGGGATTAAAACATAAATTCAAACACAAGTGTTTTCAGATGGAATTGGAACCCAATACTAGTACTTAGTATTCCACTTCTCCCTCTGCCACTTCTTTTTTTGAAAGAAGCATGGTTATTAATAGCATATTTTCCTCACAAACTCATTACTATGTCACAGCAGTGCTATAAGAATTATATTTTTGAACAAGAGCTTTATTTTTTCAGCCATTCACTTTTTCTAAACTTATGACTGCCTAAAAACATAGCAATTAACTACTGAAATAATGAAAGAATGATCATAATATGGACTCAGACAGTCAACTCTTCAGAGTTTATGAGCCACTGACTTCTAAATTGGTATCAGGTAAAATTTTTAGCCATCTGTGACAGCACAGATATGTTTCTGCTTCTGTGAACCTCCATTAACTCCCAGTGCCTATAAAGTCAAGTTATCTTCCATTAATACAAACAAGAAATTAATAAAAGCAAGGAGCAACTTTGCATCCATGCTCTCCTCTTAACCACGTGCAAGGTTGGCTTTTTTTACAGTTGTATGCAATTTTATTGTCAATATTAGAGATACATACTCTAAATTGCTTTTCTGAAATGTATCACTTCACACAGAGACTGGTTCCTGGACAAAAACACCCTGCCTCGTGATCTGCATTAATGGACATTGTCTCAAATTCAGGTATTTGAAAACTCTCAACATTCCCCCCCTTCAGCAAGCTGTTACTGAATAAAAACTATTCCTTATACCCTTGTTGATTGCTCATCTTGCTCTATGGCTTCCAGCATCATCCACCTGGGCACAGTGGTGAAACACTTAGTATGATTTTTTTTCAAACTATAACCAAGGTAGAGGCATGTCTTGAAGGAAGCAAGTTCAAAACACTCCCAAGTACAAAAGACAAAATTCAGCAACACAGCAGGCCCAGAAACTAAACTGGTGAGTGTTGCATTCATTTACAGATGTAATCACAAAGTGTTCCTTGCCTTTAAGAATTACAGTCTAAAACACATGAAGAAATGCTTTATGATCAGAGTTCCCCTCTGAAGAGTTAAAAAAAAAAAATAAAAAATTATTTCCAGCCCAACACAATGCACCTGAACTTCAGGGCTGATGTTCTTTTCTTTAAGCAGGTCCTATACCAATACATGTATGCAAGCAATAAGTTGCACTAAGTACTGAAATTAACAATTAGAAATATATGCTTAAAATCTTCTTTTTTTTAATATTTAGAATGGAGACAAAAATACACAAACAAGTTCATTTTTTCTTCCATTTTGTTTTCTTAAATTCTGTTAAGAAGTTTTTCTTCTTGAAATCACAACACTCACCTTTTCAGCACTTGAGTGAAATGCGACAGCTGTTTCCAGCCGGTGCACTCTTTCTTCAGAGGTTATTGTAAACTGTTTCCACACTCTGTTCAGTCTTGGAAGTGTGTCCCCTGAGGACCTTGAAGTGCATCGCAGGGACTGGCACAGGACAACAGTTGCCTGCAGTAACTGTCTCCCATAATCATAAGTACTCTAAAAGTTGGAGGACATGGGAAAGAAAGTACATGTAAAATCTGCATTTAACTTAGGAGCTAACATATTAAAATGACAGCAGACAAGTTTATGAAAGCTCCTCAGTTTAGTTCCATATACTTTGTGGACCTAATTTGGTCTACTAGAAAACGCTGCTGAAGTATGAATAAAATTGCAATGACAAAACAGTGCTTTTGCTCTTTACAAGAAAATTTTTAACAATAAAAATAGTACCCTCTTGTCTAGCATTCACACCAGCAAAAGAACAGAGCTTCCTGAAATTTTTGAGTAGCTATTTAGATCTTACATGGGATACCTGGTATCATCTACTGCCAAGATGACCATCTCACTGACTTCACTGTCACCATGTCTGTGGTCACCCAGCATCCACGTGCACTGTGGCACATCACTTTAACAGCAAGCTACCCTCCTGTCATTGTCAGTTCTGACTCATCATAAGAGAAAATCAGTTCCAGTGTAACAGGTGCAATTTGAAAACATCACATCTGTTTATCAGCAAGTCTGAATCAGACATTCCTAAAAGCAGTACACACCTGAAAATGCACCTGAAAAAGGCCCTGTTTGTACACTTTCTATTCTTAGGTAAAATTCTTTCACATGCACCTGGCATCTGTTTGTATATTCAAGATCTGCAAACAGGTGTGCATGCATGCCCTATGGCTTCAGTGAAATTGAGTAGACTCTTGTACAGCAGGATTCACTAGTTGGCTGCTACAATCAAGAATTAAAGCTGTCAGTTCTGTTCAACCACTGACTCTGCTAGTGCCAAATCTCCTTGCACGAGCAGGGCCACACACCACAGTCAGCGCTACCTGGAAAACCAACAGAAAGACAAGTTCTGTTTCATAAGGTACAGCACAAAATAAATGAAACCAAATGGCCCATCCATGTTTTAGTATTTCATTGCAGTCCTTGAAAAAAAGTCCTTAAAAAGACTGTTTGAAATATATGCCTTTCAAAGAAAGTCAGCGTGAACTTTATGTTTTGTGGCTTACATTGCCTGTGTGAAGCAGATAAGCTAAGGTAGTAAACTGCAGCATCATTCATGGAACTTCGAAATCTCATTAGGCTCATCTACAATTCCAGCAATCACAATTTCTTACTTCAAGCATTGAGGCAAACCATTAAGACTAGTAACAGCTGTTCCATGATTATCCACACATGTACCAATTCTATCCAAGGACCTCTTCTGAAACTGTACAAAACCCATATTGCTAAAAAAAAAAATAATTTCACCTGTGCGACATCAACAAATTTTCGATGCTTCTCCAGTAAAACTTTTGTTTCTTGAGCATCATCTCCCAATCGGATGTGTGTCTTCAGCAGAGCATCCAACAGTTCACTTAACCATTCTACCGCCTTGAAACAGAAGTTAAAAGAATAAAAACTAGTAAATTCAAAAGAAATTCATCCACAAGGGTGAAGTAACTTCAGTACTAGCATATACTTTTGGTGTGGTAAAAAGTTAAAAGACATATCAAACTGGTAGATCATATCTGTAATCACCAAATACACTATTTTCAGTTACTGCCATATTTTCACTGTACATATTCACTAAATAAAGCCACATTTGAAAGTGACAGAAATACTGTACAACTATCAACACCCATAAATTTAACCAGTAGACTACAAAGACCAGAATGATGAAATTCTGTAGGCATTTCTGTACCTGAGCAGCATCCTCTTCGCATTTAAATAACTGTACCATCTGAAGCATCTTCAGTCGTCGAACATCCACCATATCCTCACACCTTAAACAGCAGCACAGAAAGGCACGTGTATAACAGACACAATACAGTGAGTTTGACAGCAGTGTTTTCAGTGCACAACACTAAGATGCAAGTGTTCATGAAAAGGTGATTAAAGCCTTTTTGTGCTGCTTAGCTTGGCCAAAATACACAATGCCTTGTATAACAATAAGAAACCTGCAGTAAATAGAACTGAGCCCTACAACCCACCTAAATCATGGTCCTCAAGACTCCTGATATGACTAAGCTATAGTTAGTAATATCAGCAGTAGCTACAAGGCCTTCCAGCAGCATTGCAGGTTCCTTACCATGTTGCACTGGTAAGGTTTGCCACACAGACACTTACGTGGCTAAAACAGACTTTATCCTACTGAAGTCTAGGTGAAAGCTAACTTAAACCTTGCGTAAACTTGGCAAAGTTTTCATGGTGAATAAAGTGAGGACTGTTTAAAAGATGTTAATACATCTTTCCATTTTTCTTTTTAGCTAAAGACTGAACCCTTATATGATTATGTCCTTTGCAATAACTTGACAGGAATCATTTCAGAATCTAATTCATATAAAAACCAATTCTGAATTAAGCACATTGTTCAGTTCTTTCTCTAAATCAAATTTTAAAAAGAATTGGAAGTTCTTTTCTTTCCACAGTAAGAGCTAAGCTAATACATTAGCAGAATGACCTTTCCACTTCAATTTCAGAGCTTACTAAGTAGACAGCAAGATCCAGACTCCCATCCAGTGCAATTACTAATGTCAACAACAGCTAGCACTATAAGCAAATGCAAATGACTATTCACAGACCTGTTTTTTCAAACCAGTTGCAAACACAAGCACTTCCAAAGAACAGTTGTTAGTGTGCTGCGTTTTTGCGTTTTGTGTGTCCTGTAGAGCTCTGATGCTTACAGAAAGGAAATTTGTCACTCTTATAATGCAGGAAAACAGTTTATGGGTTTCAGAAACACAACTAAAGAGGCAAAATGCCCCTAGAAATAAACATTATACTAAATGTGTATATAAATAATGAGAAACATTCAGTAGAATTTGAAAAAAAAAAAAAGAGTAGCGTCAGAAATTACTGTTAAATGCTACTGAAAGTTACTAGTCATTATTATACATTTTGTCTCCCATCCAGGCTGAAGAGTCTTGTTTAATCATTCATCATCTGGAAGCTGCTTCATACCTTTGTCTGAATATTTATTGACTTTCTGATCTTCTATGACTTCCCACAGTTCTACATCCCTTCTGAGAACAGGGACCAGAACTGTGTAACACTTAAAACAGGAATCGACTACAAATCTATGCAGTGTCACAATGACAGTTTCCTTTTAATTTTCTATTCACTTCCTAATAATCCTTAGTGTTCTACTTGCTTCTCACAGTGTGACTGAACATTAAAGCAATTTTTGCAAGTTTTCCAACGTTTATCTTGTGAGTTAACGGGTGGTTCAGAGCCCATAACTATATAAAGTATATGAAGTATATAGAGTTTTTCCTTTTCCTATGTGCATTTCTTCTTTCAATAATGAATTCCAACTGCTGTTTTATCACACAGTGACACAGTCCTCTACTGCTCTTTGCAGTTGATCTTCTAAACACAAGTGCTGTTCAAGTAAATAGGATTCAGAGGACATACTTAAAACAATACTTTCTCTAAGCATTACCAAAACACGTGGTTTCTTACACTAAGCTCCCTAACAATTTGTGAGTGGTAGAATTAATTCCTAAAATGAGCAACTCAATGCTCATCAGACCTTGTTGTTCCCTAGAGCACCTTTTTCTTCAGCTATTGCCCTCACAGTTCAGGCACTTTATTTGGAGAGCATTTTATTGTCTCAGGGATTCCAGCAATAATGAGCAACACCTGATTCTTTCACACTGTTGAGTACAAAAAAAAGGGTAGCGCTATGGCAAATACAGTACTACTACATCTTTAAGAAAAAAAAAAAAAAATAAAAAAAAAAAATCAGTGAAAGGCCTGCAGGAAGATGATGATGGCAAAATCCATCCTTGAAAGTTCAACTCTCCCCAGCATTCTTCCCTACTATTTCATCCCCCAGTTTATCTTTCTGCAGAACTCAAGAAACCCAACATTTCCACACTGAATTCTGTGGCTCCATTCTGTTCCCTGTCCCCCCGACACCATCTCATCTTTCTTCCAATCTTCATGAGTGAAAATACCAGGCTCAAAGGATACAGGTTGTGAAAAAGAAGAGGATAAACAAGTCTGTACATAATTAATATGTAATTTTAGAGCCATCATCACCACTGCAATCTTATTATACCCTCCATCTCAGACTGCTAACATATAGAAGATGCCTCATATACATTCCATAACTCCATATAAAAGCAATGTATAGTTTTTGAGCATTTACTAGCACAGAAAAACATTCAACATCCAGTACCAAAAGACAAAAGGTGTTTGATTTAGGAATTGGGTACAACAGATTAGGCAGGGAAGCTTCTGTCCCATTTAAATATACCACAAATATAAATTACAGTTGTACCACATCCCTTAGCTGAAGATAAAGGAAAATTGTCTTTAAAAAATTTTTTTTTAAATAAACATATAAAGTGACCTATCAGCACATGAAAATCTTCATGACTAGAACTGTTATTACCTTTGTTTTCTAAGCTGCATATCTTCCATTACTCCTTGGATATGGTCCACATTTTCTTTGTTTTCAATGGTCACATCTTTTCCATAGGCCCAGGATGCCTGATTAGATATCTGATCAAGAAGACTTTGACCTTTCTCACGTAAGCCTTGCAAGCCTAAGTCTAAAGAACAAAAAGAAAAAAGAAAGAAAAAACAGTCAATGGTCACTCTTACGAATTTGTTATTTTTTTCCCCAAAGGACAGATAGGAAACACAATAGAATGAGATGGAAGGCTGGAAAGTGAAAAGGGTATTACTATCTGTCTTTCACTGACCTTTTCAAGTTCGAGTGAGCACTTCTCTATATTAACAAAGAAGTAAGGCTTTGCTACTTTATGACCTAGCAGATAACAAGGAAAGGAATAAAAGCTGACAGCGAGTATTAACTTTTCAGCATATAAATAGCTAATTCATGTCTTTAATCCACACAGTTGCACAATACCTAAAATATTTATCACCGCTAAGCAGTTGTAGCCTAAGTGTTCTTCCAATGGCTGGCAGAAGTTAATACTTTATAATGCTTTTGATACGGCCGATACCTTCTTCTATACCGAAATACGCCAATCCTTAGAATCTACTGTTACATCTTCTACTTGGCAGCTCTACTATTTATTTTCTCAAGGGAATATCTAACTTGAGCATTGAACTGTTATACTCCAATAACTACTTCTACCATAAATGATTTTGCTTTTAAAGCTCTTTCTCCTATGACATACTGGACTAGACTGTAGGTCCCTGAACTGAAATACTCTATTCTATATGCTTGACAGTGTCACAACCTTAAATGTGCCATTTATTAACATATATATTCAAGCTACAGCAAAATACTCAGTATAAGCATTCTAAAAACTGAGTGGATAACAATTTTAATCATCAAGGGGTCAGTTCTGGAGACAAAAAGATCATCTAAGCACTATATTCCCAAGATAATAAGGATGATTAGTGGGGGAAAAGTTTGTTAATAGATGAAATGCATGTTAATGGCATATAACCAATATATATTACATGTAAAACATTTAAAAGAAAACATTTCCATATAGAAATACTATGCACATTTCCATATAGAAATACTATGCAGTAGATTGCATAAGCAAGTCAATTACTTAGCTAGGAATCAGAAGAAAGATTTTTTTTTCTGCTGTCTTTTATTAAAGGGGGTGGTGGGATTATTGGGTATTTTCCTGCAATGCATTAATATCAGAATGTGTTTATCTGAAATCTTTTGCTTACCAACACTTTTCAATTTCTCTTCCAGTAGTTTTAAAGTTTGTTGAATTGATGCTCCATCTGCCGGTGCTACATCTACACACAACATTCCTAGTAAGCCATCCAATTGCTGAGACAACTAAAATGAAAAACAAACTTCTTTTTAAATATCAACATTTATGTTGAGCTTCAGACAGATGGGTCTGAAATCATGACAAATATGGGAAAGGAATAAATGCCAATTTAAAAAAGAAATTATGGAAAGTACACAAATTGTGGTTCAGTTAATACATATGCCTCTAATTTTTTTTAAAAAAAGAGGGGGGAAAAAAGCGCAACTTTAACTAGTAACCATTTTATTTCAAATGCTACTGAAATGTAAGACAGATTACAAAGCACTTCCCTCCTAAAAAAGGGAGGGAAACTAAAACTGAATCTCAGTGCTTCAGTTACAGTAAATGGAAGACTTAAGGCATCTTCCAAGTATCATTATATTTCCGCCCACTCCCCTACATTTTTTCCAATGTATTCAACATTTTTAATACTAAGGCAATAATATACTGAGAGGTGAGCCTGTTAAAAGTTTAAAAAGAAAAACTTACATCCTGGGCAACACTGTGGAATTCAAGTGCTGCTTGTAATAGATTCTGCCTGAATTCCAGCTGACTGGCCTGCCGGTAACACACATCACTCAGCTGTTGCTGCAATGCTTTCAATTCCATGAGGTCTTCCTCATCTCCTGCATTTAAAAGAGCTGCTATCTGCTGATTAAGCTCAACATAAACAGCAAACCACTCCTACAAACACAAGAAAATTAAGCATTAAAATAATACCAAACGTAATTCTATTTCTCTTTAAATGGCATAGATCTAACTGCAGACTAATAAATAATAAAATTTAAAAAATAACTTATTACAGCTTACACTATAATTAGGAAATCTCACAAGGAGGTAAAAAGATTCCTAATTTCAAATCAACTCAAAAAAGCTTAGTACATGCACTGTAGTATAAAAAAAAAAAAAACACGTGCAGAAAGATGGGAAGATTACAAGGCAAGACTACTAGCTCCCAGCACAAATTCCAACTCAAACTATTTTACTGAACTAACAGAGGAATTCTAGCATTTTTAAACAAATTTCTAATGCTTACATGTCTACAGTGATCTACTGAAATAATAGACCTTTTGCCAAGTGGCAATTACAAAAAGCTGTTCACAAGATTATTTAGGTGTTATTTTCATGGACATGATTGAAAGAAGCAATAATTTTCATAAAATATTTAGAAAAACATACTACTGTTGACAAAGTAGAAGTAATCTCTATCTTCTGAACAAAACAGAATATCCATGGAGAGAAGCTTCAAAGTGATCATTGTTTCTTATTTAAGGAAAGCTTTAATTTCAATAAAACCTAAAACTCAATTCAAAATGTGCAGATTTGTTTCTCAAATGCTTCTATTACTGAATACAGACATAGGAGTTCATTATGTTGTCACGGTGGTGTATTTGCAGGAGAAAATAGTTTAAATATTTAACAATTCTGGAAGACTTAAAAGTAACTTGGTCACATTCACATCTTGCATGATTGAGATGCCTGTAAAGCAAAACATGTTTGCTCAACAGCTTTTATTTTGGCCTACAGTAGTGACCTTCAAATACCCTATGCATTTCTAATGCTATGGAACAGCACCATCTATTGGCCTAAAATAGATGATTTAATTAGTATTCTTGTCACACACTCCTATTGGGATGTTTGCAACTTTTTAAAATGATGGCTTCAGCTTTTGCATCATTTATTTACAAAGCATGTAAATAGAGTATAAATATCCACATTCTATTTTTTTTTTCTTTTTACACAAAGCCAACTCTACCATCTACTCACAAGAAACAGAGTATGAAAAGATGCAAAAGGGGAAAAAAAAGTAATGAAAAAGTCGTTAGCAATCAGCCAACAATTTAAGAGCAGAATAAATCTCTCATCCACCCCAAAAGAGGCAATATGGAAACATCTTCCACTGTCACACGTACTACAGATAGCGTTTCAGTAAACTCTCTAAACAACATAACTCTAGTTTCTACCTTTAGACGCTAAACATAAATCTAGTTTACTGAGTGTGACAAGTCAACTAGAATATGAGAAGACAAATTAAAAAGAAAGCTAGACTAACAATTTTTAGTTTTGTTTTTTTTTACCATTAAAGTAAAACAGTTGCCATAACTTATTTTGGTCAAGCTATCAATGAAATTAAGACTGGCAAACCAGATATAAGAAATGTGTTTCTGACCCTTTCCATAGGGGAAAGTTAGGCACAGCTGCACATGACAGCTCAAAACCATGAAGAAAAGGCCAACATTTGCTCAAAAATAGCAGTTCTAGTCTATTGCTCGTGAATAAAACAGAAAACGAAAACCCAAACACATACCCCCAAAACAATCCCCCCCCAAAAAACAAACAAGAAACAAACCAAAACAACACCCTAAGAAAATGATTTTTTCACTTCAGAGTAAACTGAAGTTTAAAAGTGTATCTTTAAAACAAATCAAACATTTTTTGCAGGTACCTTCAAAATAGGTAATAATCAACAATAAAAAGAAGATGAAATAAAGCAAGCATAGTTGTCAATCCAATTATAAAGAGAAAAAAAGTGGAAAAATACTGAAAGAAGAAGAGTACTCTCAGCTGTTACGAGATGTTCAAAAATCAAAGGAAAAGCGCATTTTTCTAGTGTTGTCATTGAAAAACAGTTTTAGTTTATAGGCAGGCATCTACATTTAAGAAAGGCCAGTCAGTGGTCTCCCAATTACTTTTTTCAGTATAAGATTAATTTTTCTGACGGTTGTTTCAACAAACTCCTGCCAGCAGCTGAGAACAAGCAGCATTCCATCTTGTCAGTGCTTTAGTGATGAGCAAATTGTAGAAGAGCCTGCAAACTTCAGTGGGATCTAAGTGATTTCAAGGTTTGAATATAGCCCCAGCTAAAGCAAAGTTCTCGGTTACAGTTATCTAAGTGAGAACAAAGTATATTCAAATCTTATTTTCTCTTTTCATCTGACATGCTAATATCACTGAAAGATACTCAAATTTATTTTTTTTTCCAATGAAGTAGGCAGATGATTTTTTATTTCCTTGCCAATTAGGATTTTAACTGTAAGACGTCTTACACTTCAGGAGGTGTTGGTTTCCAGAGCAGACATTGAAGAGCTTAAAGCAATGAGAAGGCAGAGAAGATTGGATTCACTTGACCCAACAGACACCTACAACACACTTCTATATCTGACCACAGAAACTGTACTCAGTAGAGATGCAGTCAATCGAACAGGTGTAGTCTAGTGCACAGTGTTTCTCAGACTAAAGGTTTGGGATTTTTTTTTCTAAATTACATCAGCAAAATTGTAACCCAGTGACTATTTTCTTTGTCGTGACTTTACAGTCATGGCAAGGGAACTTAGGAAAAGCGGACAGAATTGTCAATGTCTACATCAAGGAAAGTCAGAAAAGAGGAAAGACACTGTGAGCAGCACTTGCATTGGGAATATCAAGTATTCATATCCCAATTATAGTTGATCATCTGATGGAAATAAAATTCTACTGAACCTTAGGATGTCTTCAAAATAAAGCAAAGGCATCAAGTCAGCACAGTTACAAAACAGTCTTTTCAAGATTTCGTTATGAACACAAACTACATCTTAAGTCTTGACCAATGAAACTGTTAAGCCAGTTCCAGCTACTGGTAAGTGCAGTTTAATAAAGAAAAAAATATTAACATTCATCTGAGAAGTACATGACTTCTCAGCCATTTTGGCAGGGAAGAAAAAGGAAGTTTTCTACTCAACGTGAAAATTTAAGAACTGCTGTAATGTAATAATCAGAAATCAGTTGTGTTTTGTGTTTTTGGGGTTTTTTTTACACTGGAAAACAAAGTAACATACATGTACATACAATGACCATATTAAGTTCATGAACTGCTCATTTTCCTCTAACCCATAAAATCACGTACTATGCAAAATTCCTAGATACTCATAACTGAAATACATTGCTCATAACTGCATGTACTTAGAATTATTTTGCTACTTGAAAATGGTATGGGAAATCTCACACTGTGCTGACTCTCAATCTCTTCATGTTTCTGTTGCAAAGCTTGTGAAGCTCTAATTGAATCACCTATTCCCCACTGGGTTCTTAGCTGTTCAGATCCAGGTCCTTCAAGCCAATTGACTACCTGTCAATAAGATAAAGATGACAAAAATAAAGTAGCAAATCAATTACACGAAAACTGGTATAAGAAGAATTGCGTAATATAAGCAGAAATATTTCAGAGTAAATATACGGTTACGTTAAAAAAAAAAAAAATCAGGAGTCTTGTTGCTGAACCATTCACATGTTTAAAAGCTTTACATAGAAACTACTTTTCATTAACCTCATCCTGTCAGCTCCATGAAAGCAGGTGGAAACCACCAGAAGTTTTGTCACATACATACTTGTAATTTCATATGTATGTCAATAAGAGCTTAAACCACAACTTTTTGATATTTGACCTCATGTTCTAACAGGATTTTTTTTTGCCAAAGTGAGTTATTTACAATGCACAGCTGTATTCAACCTCACACCTGAAATTTTTCTCCTTATTCTGCTGTATATATGAACACTCTAGTACCAGATAAGTACTTATTCCAAAATTAAATTTACATACCACCTTCCTATTTTATATATTTATGACTTTCAACTTGTTCAACTAACAGAAGTCTCTTACAGAGCCTTAATGGCCACATCGCATGGGATCTGTCTTTGCAGAAATCTTTGGAAGTTCATGGCACTACAATTTGACTACAGCACTGGATTTCTTTATTAATATTCTTATTTTGAAACTATTTCATCTGATGTTAACATTATTCAAAGCAAAGCAGAGTCTCTGAAATTTTGGTTTTCTTATACACATTTGAATTATCAGATGATATCTATGGCAAAATTTTATCATAGATTTTTAAATATCTAGAAAACAGAGAGCAGTGATGAAACCTAGTGCAAAAGTCACTTACTACTGGAGTCCTGAAGTAAGGAAATACAGGAACACCATCACATTCTGAACCTTAATGAAAAAGCATAGAAGCCAGCTTCCTCTCTTTAATGTGACTTTTGTTTAAACAAAGATGACAGAACAGCTTCACACAGTTTTTCAGGAAATAGAATACAATACACAACATAACCACGAAGACAAATGAAAAAGGGATTAATTGGACCATTTTCCTAGTGCTACTAGGCTACACTGAATCAGTAGTCAAGAATGACCATCACCATTACAGAAGGTTACTCAGTTCACCCCACGTTTTAGTCATCATGTCTGCATCTTCCCACCCCTATTTTTGTGTGCCCCCAAAGCAGCACCGTTTCAGAGCATATTTTCTTTGCTCCAAAAGCATCCTGAGCCTTCTTTACTTTTTATTATTTCTAGGGCAAATTAAGACTACAGTTTTAGGTTCTTTAAACTAAAAGAAAAACTTCCTATTGTGCTCAGCACCTCTGCACAGCCGCTGCTGTGCATATGGAATGCACCTAGAAGTGAAGGAACCCAGAGCTCCCCCTGTCAACCCCAGTGTGGACTGGAAAACTCACATAGGTAAACAACAGATCTCACACTAATCTGAAACTGTGTCCAAGACTCCTGCTTAGCAGTGCCCTCTCTGACCAAGACCACCTCCCCTTTACACATTTCCAGCAACTACTGGATTGCCTCTGAAACTGCTTAGCTTAGCACATGGACATTCTTGTAAGACAGATACTTGAACTGTGGAGACAGGAGTCACCAGGGGATGTGCAGAAAGAAGCGATGTTATTTTCATAAATTGTATCTATGGTTAATGACTAGACTACTGCAAGGTCTGGCATTAATTTTTGTGAATTACCATTAGAAAAATAGTAATTAACACCTCTACCTAAGGATGGACAAAGCTAGAAATTATCAGTAGTATACAGAGCTGCTCATCAGCAGTCTGCTTAGCAGAACTGCTCATCAGAAAACATCTGGAAATCATTGGCATCTTTACACTGCAGAATGAAAGAGGAAGAAAAGGGAAACAAAAAGAGAGGGTAGGATACGGAAGGCACAAGGGAAAAGAGATGGTTATGGATAAGAGGGCTTTGAGGCAGGAGTAAGAACTAGGCAGTTCACAGTAATCAGAAGCAGCAAATAGTGAAAATGAAACAGGAACACAAAAGCAAGCCAGGAGTGGTTAGCAATATAAGCAGCTATACAAAGGATCAAATAGGAATGCAATTGTAATGAAAGTTAACAGGAAATCAAAATACTAAAAAAATCAGCAACACAAGAGAATGAACTTTCTATGTACACACTCATTCCAACTGAAAATACTGCAACTTCTGTTTGTTTTAGCAAAATAAACTCCATGACACTTTGCCTCTATTGGGTTCTTCCAATCCATCATTATCTTCTTACTTTTCTTGGTTAGCCTATTTTTCTCCCATAAACCAAAAGGAAACTAATCAATTTCTAAATTTAGTACGTCTTCCATTTGTATGCCACTTAGAAAGCGTTTAAACGCACTTTATAGAACTGATTAGCTTGATAAAAATAGCAAAACACATTTTTCCTGTGTGCTGAGACTCGTTCACTTACTGTGTAGCATCCATAGTGCATACAGAGCAAATGAATAACTATATCTAGTATAAATATTGCAAACTGAGGCTGATGACCCAGTAAACAAATGTATTTAAATGCATAAACAATGTCAATTTGCCAAAGTAGATTATAAATTTCATTTCAACCGACACATGTTGTTCAACTAATGTAACTTAACCACAGGAAAAAGTCATCTCACCTGGTTATACCCATGGCCATGTTAATATGTTCTATACAGTACTATTTTCATCTCTTACATATTTTTATTATTTCCAACTCCACAGATCAAAAGATGACATTTGCTTTTTACATTTTTTTATAATAACCTGAATTACTACATAATTGAAAATTATTCCCCCAGTAGATTTATATTTTCACTGCTAGAAATAATAAGATTTATTAGTTTTTATCTTTACCCATACTGGAACACTGAAGTGCAAGTACTTGATTTGCACTCCTCATGCATTAGAAATGTCAATGTTGAAAGGTTAACAGCAATATCCATTTCATTTTCTGTATATTCAAGCTACACAGAAGCTTAAAAACATAAATCTAATTTCAAATAATAAAATAAATAAATTAATTCTATTTCCTTGATTCCTCTACTGAGATTGCTGAGAAAATGTTGAAAGTGCTAATTACATGCCCATTTCCAAAGGACCAAGCCAATTCGTTATGATCTTTAACACACGATTGATTAGGAAGGTTTATATTCATTCTTGTCAGGGCATCCTTGAAATACAGAGAGTTTAACTTAACTTTAACTTAACTAAAACATCAAGCATTAATAAATAAATAATTAAATAGGGGACTATCTTCAGTAATAAGAACTTAAACCAACACGGGCAGGGGAAGGTTTCCAACTCTCAAGCAAACTGTCAAATGTGTCTCATTTGTGGATGTTCCTCTCGTTGCTAATAGGTCAGGCATTTGCGCTCTGGCAGTGTAGTGGTACACCATAACAGTACACAACAAAGGGACATGAAGGTTCTTCAGCATGATGGTAAGAAAGCACAATTCTATCAGAACAGCATTTAGAAAGTCACTGTGGTATTTGCAATGTAAAGCATCAAGTGAAACTAGCACATCGTGGTTTAAGGAGCAGAAGAAGGCCTGAAGCTCTCACATCTGAGTCTTCATTTTTAAGGAAACACAGTCTGGGACCTGACTTCAAACATCCACCTCACAGTATTGAAGAACAACCCCAACCTTACCTGCATTACCTTCTGCTGAATCTCCTCTAGTTGTGTACGTTTGCTACGTTGTCTGCAAACTTCCTGGTAGCGTGTATATTGCTCTCTAAGCGAGTCTAGTAACTTCATGACCTGTGGTTGAGCAAGTAATTCATCATCCATTGGAGACCAGGAAACTCCTCCATCTGAACCATTGAATCGACGCTGTTGTAGCTCAGATAGCAACTCATGCCCTTTAAGAATACATATAATGATGTGGTTAATTTAGATTCAAAAACAAAAAAAAAAGCACAGAAATTATTAGTAAGCATGCCTGCTTTTAGACCATCCAGTGGTACATTTTTGCAGCTAAGGATCTTTCATGCATTGGGGATATTTAATGATACCATGTCATACAGAGCACTGGCCACGGTTTGTGTGGATATATCAGTCAAAAAACAGGGTTGAAGTCATGTCATGTATTTTAGATATACAGAAGAGATACCGTGACTAACATTCACATTGATAATAGTATTGATTACTGTAAAGACACAATTTCAAAGCACAACCCTGAGTCTGAAACAACTGTAACTATTCTGGTTTATTTTAAAGTACTGTGCAGCATCCAAAGTACTTCTCTCAAACAACACATATTCTCACATTAAATTAATGGTCTAGAAGCACTAACAAACTGATCATATAATTTCTCTGTTATCTTTCAGGACACTTACAAAAAGTATAAAACTGTCACAGATAGTGTGAGGCTGAATAATATGTATTTTGATTAATACTTTTTTCTCACTTATCTCACCTTTTCCCTTTGTCCTCTTAAGCACCATATCACAGTGCTACACATACATGCAAAAATAGTATATTTTGACTACTTAATCCTCCATTTAAACTGTCTGAAGAATTAAGTTGTGGTACAGTTTTCAAGATGTAAACACCACACTACCAGTAAACCCAGATCATCAGTTTATTCTCCAAAAGCTCAGTGAACAAGTTAGCAAATAAAGCAGTGTTTGGTCACTAACAAAATGCTGGTGTAAAAGTGAAAATCTGCCAATTTCACATCGAGTTCTGCAGGTCTTAAAATGGTAACATGCCAGTTCACTCAAAGAAAAAAACAAAAAAAAAAACCCAACACACCACTAGAATAGTAACTAATACCTCAAGGAAAATGCAGAAATATAGACTCTAAATTCAACTAGCATTATCTAGACAATCAAAATGCCAACAGCTTTGGAGACTGCAACAAGTAACAAATTACTCAGCATGTATTACTGTGAAATGAACATCTTAGTATATATATTGCCACACTATGGAAATAAACATCTTGGATTTAATCTTTTATAATACTATACAGATAGACACAGATAACTGCAAACAGCCTTAAAAGCTTTTACAAGTCATAATTCTATTAGGAAAATTTTGATTTTTTACTATATTGTTTCAGCAGTAAAACATTTAAAAAAGGTTTTATACTGAAAATATTAAGCTAGATTCTTATCAAATTCTAAGAACTATACTATATACATGGATTTGGAACTTGTGAAAGCAACAGTACTTATAACTATGGAAGACAGAAGCCCTTCATCTTAAACCTCCATTTGTTCATGTTTACCCTTAAGAGACAGGAAAGTTTAATCAAGGAGAGATTAACTTTTTATTCTCAAACTTTCAATACAGTGAATCTAATGAAGAGAAAGGTTGCCTCTTAGGAACTGCCATGATTTAATGAAAGTTATTAAATTTCATAGTTCAAGAAAAATTCATTATGCCATAATTAAGAAAACAGGGAATGCATATTGTCGTGGTTTGAACTCAGCCAGCAGCCAAACACTATGCAGCCAGTCACTGACCCTCCCCCCCAGCCCAGTGAAAGGGAGAAGAGAGTAGAAGAGATGCAGGGACATAAGAAAAACTTGTAGGTTGAGATTTAAAAAAAAAAAAAAAAAAAAAAACACAAAAAAAAACAGTTTCATGATTGTAATAAAAACAGTAACAATCACGAAAAGTACAAACAGTTAATGCAAAATGCGACTGCACACCAGCCGCTGACTGATCAATACCCAACCCACTCCTGGCCCATGACCCTGACAGAACAAAGATCCCACTGTTATAAAACTGGAAGCAAGAGAGAACCTGCCTCACCACAGTATATACTGAGCATAACATCCCATGATATGGAATACTCCAATGGCCAATCCAGGCCCAGCACTCCAGCTGCGCTCCCTCCCAACAGAAGAAAATTAATTCTACCCCAGCCAAAACCAGGACAATATAAGCTAATGTTCTTGGATCTATCTCTTTACATAACATTTAAGTGGTGTTTTGTCCAGAACTCTTACCATTAAAGGAGGATACACAATTAAGACTAAAATCTAGTGACAGTGTCTACAGACACTTCATATTTTAAAAATTTTAAAGGCCACAGCAAGGCACTATTGTTTCACCTTTTAACTCAAACAATATTATCCAACATCTATATAAGCTAAATTTTTACACAGAGGGCACGTAAAACCAGTACTCTGTGGCAAATATTAGATGTGATCCACACATTAGATCATAGGAGATAAGGATTCTGAGCACTCAAGACTCGGATCACCACATTAACACTATGCATTATTTCCTATTCTACAAAGGCACAAATCTTTAAGCAATTTTCTAGTCCAAATCAAGTCTATTATACTTTGTCACGAGGAAATTCACCCTAAAAAAAACCCAAAAACATTTCGAAGAACCCCAAATTGTTTAAGGCTGAAGAGAGAGTTTAAGCAGTGAAGAGTAAGACGACTATATGCTTCACTTCTATAGATGGTTAGCTCAGAACTAGACTGCCACAAATTATCAGAACTGTGAGGGAAAATGCTATCTGTATTGTAACCATTTGGTGGCTAAGGAAACAAATTCATTCTATAAGGCTAACATACTGATGTCATCTAGAAACAATGTATTCTCAAAATTAAACACAGTAATTGTGGTAATACTGCACAGATGTTATCAGGGTTATTAAAAACTGTGTTTAAAATGACACATTTGGAGTTCCTCAATTTAATGTCACTTTTTTTTTAGCCCAGCAAAGACAACATTAATTGGTAAGCTTGTTACATTGTGATGACAGTCAAGATAATTATTGTGCCGTCTATGCTTTCACTTGAGGCCTAAATATAAATGTTACTTTATTGACCAACATTATTTTTTGACTTACTATACCTGTCTGCAATACCGTCTCAGGATCAACCGATGGAAGGAAGTTCAAATCTATTGATCTTGAATAAAGTAACAAACACATTATTAATAATAATAAACATGAAGTGACAAATAGATTATTAATAATTTGTATTACAGTAGCACAGAAAACTTCAATGCCAGAGCAACCTGATGCTCTTAAGAGACTCCATGTTTCTCTCCTCACTCAGCAAATTCCTCACTTTTTCAACCCATTGTATCAAAACAGAACTGCAGCTACATGTAGTCATTAGCCAAAAGAGCATACACACAGTGATGAATTTTGTAGTCTGTTAAACTTTCAGAATTTCTCTATACATTTCAAAATACTTAAGACATACCATATTTTCAATATTGTTTGGATTTTCAATGAAATTTTATAATCCAAAAGCATCAATTTCAAAAAGCACATCACATACCTCTCTTTTTCTTGTTGAGTTCCTTTATCACTTCCATTGTTAATTAGAGCAAGTTCATCCAGTAGGGATGTTGATTCTTTTGTGAACTTTTCGAATACCTAAATAAGAGCCAGGTTTTAATTTAAGAAAAAAAAATTTATATGTGACAGTATTGAAGTCATCAGTGCAATTTTATCCACTAGTTCTGTTAGTATACTTCCATCCTTACACAGTGTAATTATTTCCCAACATTCAGATGGTTAGTCTCGAAAGAGTAGAAAATACAAAGTTTTATTCAGGAAACACTTAAGAGCACTAAGACTCCTTAGGGAGATAGTAAATATTACACTGAATATAAAGAAGATGGACTGAATTCTGAAATACTGAAAAATTCTGAGATTCCTGCAAAACCTGTAAGTGCTTCTGGACATATTTATTCTACATCTTCATTTAAGTCTTTAAGTAAATCTTAAGAATAATGCTAGAGAATCAAGGCATGTTACACACGCATCTGACAACACTTGAATGGCTTAAAAGAACCAACTTTGTGAAGATTCTAGCTTTTAATCACTACAAATATGGACTGTATTGTAACAACGAACTAAGGTATAAGAAAGATGTGATACATACGAAAAAATACTCTCATCAGCTTCTTGGAATATAGAGGCCTTGATCTGAGATAACAAGGCCTGTATAGTCAGACACTGGGTACCATACAGACGATTGCTCTGCAGCTGACTTCTGAGGTTGGGGGGGGGGG
>NW_020799108.1:60412-107755 GCF_003259725.1 Athene cunicularia
GTGTTGTTTTGGTTTTTTAACAGAACTGAGCATGACTGGGTGCCATAAGTGACATGCACAACAATTTTCAGGTCTTTTTGATGTTAATAATTATTAATCAATAGCCTGCAGATGTCCTAGATAGGCTAAGGAAGGTTCTACTGAAATTTCAGCAAAAACGAAATAGGACATGAGGTGGACAGCTCGTAAAAGCCCACTTATGAGTGGTTTATATAATTCAAGCTAAATTGTTACAAAATGAAGAAAAAAGTCCATAGAATTAAAATGAATAAACAGTTGTAAACTATTTTTCAGCTACTACCTTAAACAACCTTTCTGCCCTCTTGCCTAGTTTCAGAATTTAGGAGTTGCAACAGATGAGGTTCTTCATTAACATACAAAACAAATGAAATAAGGCAAGAGACACAGGAGAAAAAAATTTCCAGTTGTCATCCGAACCAGATATAAAGCAAAAGTCCCAACCAGAGTGAAAGTACTGTCCTTATGAATTTTATGAATGCAGGAATAAGGGAGTACAAACCAGATTTGTATATACCAGACAAAAATGAAGGACAATTAAAAGTGTTAAGATTTCCCTCCCATGTGTCAAGGCGCTCTCAGTTTCAGGCAGAGAAGAAACAAGGTTCTTTGCCCTAAACACACACACATAAAGGCCAAAGAGCAGTAGAAAAAAAGCTGCACAGCAGATTATGGTTCCACTGTCCTTGGGTCTGAACATAAAGTTTTCTGAGATCCCGCAAAAAAGAAACATGGTACATAGGGTGTAAACCCACAAATTTCCTGCAAAGTCCTGCTGCAAGATTGGCTGCAGGGTATGTTTGAAGGCTTTGGGCAGCTGCTGTTGGTACACACTGTGGAGTATTCCTCATCCAGGATCCTACTTGGAGATCCTAGATGGACATGCACATTTTAGAATAGATTGCATGGGAAAGTAAAACACCATTTCACTGAAGTTTAAATAATGTTTTTAAAATTCAATTTAAGTAACTGAAAAACAGTTATCAATGAAGAATAGATTTAAAACATTCTGAAGTGCTATGTGCACCAACAGTTGCTTAAACAACTTGTGTTTATTAATGATTTAGGGGTGTATTTGCTCCTAGATGTTTACCGAATCTCTGTATCTGCTGGGGAAACTTCACTGACAAGAGGTTTTATTGCAGTACAGCTTAAAACCTGCCTCAGTCCACAGAAACCAAGGGCTAAGAGATAACTTCAAATACGTGCAGAGTTCAAGTATTCCCTCCTTGGTTTGGATTTCTCCTATCAGCAGCAACAACTATACCATACATTCAGGCTCTTCTAGAATAAAGGTTCTACCCTGAGGAAGTTGTTGGTCCAACAAATTGAGTACATTGGCTGTATCATCCCTTGAGCAAATTCAGTGTTAGTTATCGTAAGACCATTCATACATTTGAACTGCACTGCTACACACATGACAATTTCTACACACTTAGCAATTACTAAGCAAATAAAAATTCCTGGCTCAAGAATGAGAAATTTGAAAGAAAAAAAGAAAAAAGGGGGAAACTAACCAGCCTCTTATTCAACCAATCCATGTGATCATAGGTAAGAGTTCCTCCAAAATCTTCTGTTAGTTGGCATGGTTCTATATATCGAGTAAGCTTGTTAGCAGATACTAAAATAACCTGCAACAATAAAAGAAATTTTAGGTTCACTTGTAACATTTTTCCTAAAGTACCTGAGAAGTGTGTCCAGAGATACTGGAGCAGATCTTTCTGTGCTTCAGAGAAAGTGACTCTTTTGCTAAACATTTAAATGAAGTATGGCTGGTTGCAATTAGCATGGACCTAAAACAGACAGGAAATTTTGATTTGTAGCATGTATCTCATGCATAATCCTGTTAGAGTGTAATCTATACCACCTTGTCTATTTTCAACAGGAAAAAGAAATACATTTCTTGAATATCTGTTTTCTTGGTGCTAACTGATGCTTCTTGATTAAGTCATACAACATGTGATCTAATTTTAGCGAATATAGCAGCAGAATATCATACTACAAAGCACTTGGTATTTTTATCACTCTCTTGCAATACTTCCAGTGCCAGAGGTGAGTTTGCACCATAGAAGTTAAGTGCCTGCATTTACTGTGCAAATATGCTCAGCAAGAATTGGATCAACCATATCCTTTCCACCAGTAGTCAAATTCAAATCTTAATATGCTTAAAAGACCAAGTCGTGTGCCGAGGAGACAAATCTAGTTCATCAACTAGTTCAGGAAATGAAGGAAAACACAGGTCCACTGCTAGTCAGAAGACTAAATTCTTCCCTTCATTTCTGCATTCGAGAGGTTCCTGGCTGAGCCCTATTCATATAAAACTAAACCAAAAGTTGGCAGCATGGATTGCTTTGATGCATGACATGCTAAGCCTGGAATAACTCCTGTAGAAAGAGGACTCTGGAAGCAGACATATGGGCAATATATATCCAGAAAGGAAAAAAAAAAAAAGAAATAATTTTGAGAACCCATCAGATCATGCACATATTCTTGCAAGAGACAAGAATACATTGAAAGAACCAACTGGCAAGAGCCGCCTTCTAGTCCAGCTCTGTGTTCCCACAGTCACTGGAAGACAGAAAACCCCAAACTTTCATGTTTCCTTCTTAAAATTGCCTCAAGGGTTTTGTCTTCCACCACTTCAGGATAGTTCAGTTTAGGTCGCTAAACCAGTTTGATATACCAAATCACTGATGAAAATACTATGTTTCTGAGATGGGTTTCGAGATCAAAAGCCATTCAAGCCAACAACCATTGGTCATCTTTATAATCTGAAAATAGAGGTTGTGCAGTCTCCATCCTTGGAAGTTTTTCAAGACCCAAACAGATAAAGCCCTGAGTAATCTGCTCTAATCTCACAGATTATCCTGTTTTTAGCAGGAAATTGGACTAGAGACCTCCTGAAGTTCCTTCCAACTTGAATAACCAATTTTCCAATTCTTACAACTGAAGAATCCAGAGCAGTTCCAAGCAAATAGGCTAATGTTCAATGTACAGGAACATCTTCCAGCAACATTCAGCAAATATAGGCTACTGTCCTGTATTCTTAATGGTATGTAGCTGCCATCAATGGAATTAGCTTGTAGTTTCTTTAAGTAATGCCACTAACCAGCCCAAACCCCAGTTGGTACTAGGTCCAAGAAAAATAAAGCCTTTGTTTTCCTTCCTTAGGCTCCCATTTATATTTTAAGTCATTTTTACATTCTCTTTTCATCTGAGTTCATTAAAAAAGGAAAAAGTTAATTTAATCAGAACATTTTGGTATGGAAACTGAAGTAAATACGGCAGCTGCTTCACATCACTGAAATATCAGTTCTATAAAAAAACCCCAACCACACAGCCTGAAGAAAACGATGGACTGCATTGAGACCAGGAAGAAGGGCAGACAACAGATATGCTTTACAAACATGTACAGGGAAGCATGTTTTAAAAGTTTTTTCTCCTGCAAAGCAAAAGCTGTCTGTAACAAATATATTAACTATATGAGAAAATAATCCTCTGACAAAAAAAACCCCACACACCTACAGGTGAGATTTGGACAAAGAACATAAACTTCTTGTGCACCTTATTAGAATTTTTTTTTTAAAACTTCCACTTCATAGTAAGCCTTGTTGTAATTTAAGACATTTCAAAAAACATTAATTCTCAATGTTTCCCTTTTTAAAAAAACCTTTATTTCTTACATTATTGACTGTTCACTGGAATAACTACAAAAATCCTGTCTGAAGACTACAAAAAGTAAGCAAACATTTGAATTTTTGACAAGGAAGTGGCAGAAGGGAGGTAGGTTCCTGGAGAGAATTTAGCTTGTTCTAGAACAAGACTAGTGACAGTACTAATGTAACATACTCCATATGGTTTAAATTAGTAACTTTGATATTTCTAGGTGTCAAAAGTTCAGTTTGCCTCTCTGAAGATTCTGAAATACTGTTTTAATCAGCTACTACAGATTAATAGGCTGTAAGAACACAGACCAAGAGCCAAAGGAAAAAAGATGTTGAAAAACAGTTGGTGTGATTTTGCACAGGGAGAAGGTAAGATAGTTCTCTTTTAAAGATATGAATTCTACTTTAAATTCAACACCTATAGCATGCAAACTTTTGCTGTCAGATTCCTAAAACTTTTCAAAATCCAATCACAATAATTGTCGTTAACCTTTTGTGAAAATGAAAGTCAAATTAGCACATCCTGAAAAAAAGCCTTCATCTATGAGTTAGCATTCCACCTTTGCACTTGAATTCCACACTTCAACATAATGTCTGTTGTGCTTCACATAGCTTTTAGTCACACAGGCTCTTTAAAATCCTCAGTAGTTTAATACTTGGATAATGCCACACTTAGAATCATTTGTCGTCATTCCCTCTACAATTATCGTTACCAAAGTGCACTAGACCACTAGCCACATCGAACAGCTTAGCTTCTCCTCCCTCTGGGAAGAGAATGATGATGGCTTTCTATTGCTTGACCAGCTCTCAATACTCCCAGATAAAATACAGGTACAGATGAAGGCCATTTACAGTTATAAAAATAGAAATATCCCACTGTTTGCTGGCAACTGAACAGATTCTTTTTTTTCCTAAGTCATCTTATTGTGTTGACTCCATGAAAAAAAAAAAGTTTTATTAATCCAAAGTAAAAGCCTCTGGACAGCAGATTGCAGTTGGATGTTAAAGTGAACAGCTTAAGATTTCCTAAGGAATAAATTTTAAAAAAATCTTGACAGATGGTAAAGCAGGAAAAAAAAGTAAAAATTATTGAATCCTTAAATCTTTGCTTCCCTTTCCACTGGATCCTCCCACTTCCATCAACAGTGACAGCTAATAAGGTGACAGTGGTACTAGGTTTCAGTGTGTCTTGTTTGCTAACGACCATAGTCCCTATCATCATCACCTCTACTCAGTTCTTTTTCAAATCTAGAAGAGTGGCAGCAGCTCTTATTGCTCTACTGTAATCAGCAAACTTGCTTTGTACAATACTGGCCTGCTAAAACATTGTAAAAGCCTTTGCAGAAATAACTCAGGACAGTGCTTTGGGAGAAGAGCTGTATTTCTGCATAAAATCACAACCACCTTTTTAAGAACTGCCAAAACCCTCAAAATACATATACTGCAGTCTAATGCTTCAACTGCAAAAATTCTTTATTTCTCAGGAGGGAGACTACAGTTATTTTTTCTAGTAACATGATTTTGACCCATGCAACAGTGCCATTAAGACTTATCTTTAATTATGAAAGATGTTTGAATACTGTTTGTACAAAGCTGACCTCTCTTTTTACCTTATTTGCTGGTTTCTGCAATTATTTCCTTTGCTCAACTACAATGATATAGATGCAGATGTCAAGATCAGAGTGGAATTCCGGACATTCGGTAGGACACATAAAAGTGCCCCCAAAATGTTGGAAACATCCATCTGAACTTTCTTTCTTGAGACAAGAAATGAAAAAGCTCTTTAATACAAACATCAGAGTCAAATCCAGGACCTACTGGAACACAGGATGGTGTAAAATATCAGTAACAAAGTGTTTTTTCCTTAAGTGTGTAATATCACAGCCTCCACACTACTGAATGTAAAAAGGAGCAGTTATCTTCCAAAAGAACACAACACACATGTCCCCTGAGAATAAAAAATTTAAACAAGTGAAATCTAAGCATATGATCTTCTGAGAGAAGTAAGTATTCTGTAAGTATCTGTATTAACCTTCACAGCTTGTTTCAGTGAGTAATACATTCCAGTTCTGGGATAAATTAAGAAAATAAACTAAACAAATTGAATGGTAATATTCTACATCTGTTATCAGAGCAAAAACTTTATACTGGGAAATAGGTACAGAAGCATCTGTAAGAGGACTAAATTCTATTTTTAATCTCAGGAGTAAACAGGTTTTAAAATTAAGATTTAGTTTAAAATAACTGGTGTCATCATCTCTTAGAAAAAATATTTATTATTAATTGACATTTACACAACACTGTAAACCTAAAAATACACTGAATTTCACAGAACAAAGTCAATCCTGACAAAATCATTTATGAAAACAGAGATAACAACTTGTTACATAAACATATTTATAGTGCTTATAATTTGGGGGGGGAGGATGTTGGGTTGGGTTTGGGGTTTTTGTTTTGGTTTCACACTTCAAACAAGGTAATATCTAACAACCTGCAAGTCTGACCAAGTTCACAATTCTTTGTAAAGAATTCTTATCAGCTGTGCCCAACTACCAAGACATTTATATGGGCTGAAAAAAGTGCATTACCAACATAGGCCACAGTTCCTCACTTAAGTAACATTTATGATCATGTGTGTACTAAGTGATGCTAGTCATGAAGTTAGATGTATCTTTAGAAAACAAAAATATTCTAAGAATAATAGAATGTATGTATTATACACAGTATTAGCTGTCTGATGTTCTATTAAAGTGATAGAAATGCAACTGATAGCAAGAACATGATGCATACCTATCTGGTTGCTGATAGGTAAGTTTGGACAAATATCATTCAAACAGACATAAATAGAGGGGCTTTTGTTAATTTCCCCAAAATTCTGCCATGGTACACTGGGAAGCTCAGACAGCTCATCCTCAATCACAGCCTGGTTGACAGGTATAATAAGCTGAATTCTGAAAAAGTCCTTTGGGCTCAATATTAAAGCTGTTTCCTCAGTGGACTGATTCTTGATGATTTGTTATGCCAGCAGCTTACTTATCCAAACAACTTTGGAAAAATACAGGAAAAGCTTTGATGAACAAGGCAGACATTTTGCAACTATAAGTTTGCACTGCAGCCTGTGCAGAAATCCAAACTGAAGAATGACTATGTTCATTTTCACGCTACACTAAAGGCAGCTTTTGTACAAAAGCCAATAACTTAATTTTATTTTTTTAAAATTAACTGTGAATTCTGATTGTTTTCTAAAACTCTGATTCATCTTCAACATTTGTTTTTTCAAAAGTTAGCTGTGCTTATTCTCCAGGAAACTCAGCTGCTGGAAGAACTTGAATATGACCTCAACTATTCTCCTGGTGATTTTTAAACAATAACTATGGCACTTTTAGCAGACCAAACATAGCTGCCCATACATCTGGTCTGGCAGTGATTGACTGCCACAGAACTGTAAAGCAAAGACTTCCTCTTCCCGAGAAGAATCCTATTGTTTGATGATAAATACTATTCCAATCCATTTTGTGAAACACTGTAGGACAGTGTTATTTGTTAACATGGAACACTTAATCTATACAATGATCATTTGCTTTAACATTACACCAAGAAACACAAGTTAAATATTTATCAGGCCAGTATCACACAGCGATCTGGCATACCAGAAACCCAAGAGCAGATAGCAGAATCTAGATATACACTAGACTGTCAACTCCCAAAACCTGCCTCCTTCACTTCCAGGCAATCATGTTTTTGCCCACTCATTCACCTTCCCCTCCAGGGCTCATGGTAATAATTAGCACACTATCTTTTTTCCATCCCAGAGAAGAGACCCACAAGAGAAGACACACAATCTGGTATTTTCTAATGCACCTTTCTTAAGGACTGAATTTAGAACGTGATGTAAACACAGGCTTACATACTCCAGCTCCACAGGGATAATTCCCTTATTTGGCCCAGGTTTTTAAAAGAAAGGACCCATTGCCTCTGGTGTTAAAACAGCAGCAACAAAGATACATGCAGATGAAAAGAGATGCATTTAAATAAGCATAATTTTGATTAAAAAATTGGAACTCCTATATGCATTTTTTAAAAAGTCCATGAAAGCTACACATTTTGGTGCCTTAGTATTAAAAAACACTGGACTGGAAGATCAGATTTAAAAAAGATTTCCTACAAAGTGTTATTCATTCTTCATTTTGTGGAGCAATACTCTGCTTATTAGCATTATTCTCAAAAGGTAAATTGGGGATGATTGTGCCACATGTAATTTCCAAGTGGAACATTGAAAGCTAAGATATAAAGATACATGTCATAACAACAGTTAATTTCAAAATACATCAGTATAAAAACCTCCTGTAGTAACACAGTAGAAAGCTCTGGATTACAGGGTGTTTTCAATGGCACCAAAAAAGCACATACAAAGGTGTTCACGGTGAGGATTTTTGTATTTTGCAACATTAAGGATTGCTATAACAGAGCAGGCATTTAATCCCATTGAGAATAAAGACAGCAAAAGCTTCTACAAAAGCTAAGTATCTACTTAAGTATGTAGCACTGACTTAGGTAGACAGAGAAGTTTTTATTTGAATTGGGGACTGATGTGAAAAACTGGTCTAATGACACAGGATTTAGCCTTTCCCATTGTATTCATTGTTAAACAGTTCCTATACTTTTAAACAAATGACAAGATCTTACTAGCTATTTTTCAGCTATATAACATGGAAAAAAATAAGTCAGCTAGCTAATATTTCTCTCAGAGCAATTCTGATATGCTAATATAGAGACCAGAAGCAGGTTGACAGGCAGAAAATTTTCATGGAGAAATGTGGTTTTTAGGTTTCTGTACTCCTCTGATGACTTGACATTAGAGATGTGAAACTTTCCAGAGCAGATTCTGCTGATACACCATCATAAGAAATTTCTGACACTATTGCTACAAACAGAGTTGTTAGTGCTACAGTTCAAGCATGGAACATTTAGAACTACTCTGACTTTGGACTTCAGGACTATCAGGATTCTTTTGTTATATACTCTCATTTTTCTAATTACATTCCCAGTAGTTTACAGACTTTTTTTTTTCCTTTCTCTTTCTTAAAGCCCTTGATTTCATAGCTCACAATCCTAAATTAACTTTTAAATTTTGCTCCATAATTTCCACATGAACTGCAAGCCCACTTTCTTCTTCTCTGCTTTCAACAAATGGATCTTCAAAGCACTAATCTAATACCTAAACCAGGGTGAGAGATTACTTTTCCTCCCAGTCCCTTAAATCAATGGTGTATGAATGGTATATCCAGCTCCTCTGCTGGATGGTGAACAGGAACTGACCTAAAACAGGTCCAAACCCAACACTAATACTAACCAGGAATAAAGATGCACTTTCACCCAGCTGAATCAGCCCACCTCTTTATACTTATCCACCCTTTTGATCTCCTTTCCCACACTGACTTTCACTGAGTTGCAACTCATCGCATCTCACTCTGAAGCAGAAAATCTCTGCCTTTTAACAGGAAAGGAAGGCATAGTGATTAATAGCTTTGTATGACAATATTAAGCAAGGTATTAAAAATAGATCAGGTAGCAGGAAACAGGAGGTAGATGTGATGCCCCATTAAAAATCAGAAATCACAGTTACATCGCATTTACTTTAAAGAAAATGAGATTACACTGTCAGGTAAATAAAAATATTTCATACTTTCATTTACATTTTTAGATCATATTTATTTCATTGGTGCAAAAGCCATCCCGGATTTTTCTAATAGTCATGCAAATCTAAGCAGTGATCCAAAACACGTGTGGCTCTGCTTTGTTTTTACTGCCAGTAATATACAATTATGCAGCTGTAGATTTGTGCATGAGTTAGAGGTTTCCACAGCCTTATCAGTGCTCTGCACTCGTATCAGGATTAGAGCAGACACATACCACTCTCTAACACAAACAGTACTTGGAGCACAGAGAAGGTAGGTCATTTCTACTGAGCCAGTTTTCCTAATCACAACCAGGTAACAGATAACCAAGAGTTAATGAATGGTAAAGAACAGAGGCTTGCCTAATACCAAGGGTGGTTCTTCATTATCTGGGAAAGCACAAGATTCTTCCTACAGTTCTCTCAGCTTCCCCTGTCCTTTAATGAAGAATGCATTTAAGAATATGAGTTACTGCACAGAAAAAAAAAAAAACAAACAAAAAAACACACCACCACAGAACCAAACAAAAAACGCTCCACAAAACCTAAGAAAGCACAAGATACAAGGGAAGCCATGAGTTACGATGGTGTCAAGAGTCTCTTTAGAAACATCCAAAGCAATTCTGTACCAACAACTGCTCACTATCCAACCTCAGTTAGATGACAACTGCCCCAAAGCCCTTCATTCAAGCAAGCGGTCTCACCCTGCTTCAGTGCTTCTGACTTAGGTGAAAGGGAAACTCAAGAGCAAACACCTATCAACCAAAGTAAGAATTCAGCAACTATCCATTATTAACGTCTACTCACAAAAACTTCTATCTACCCATGCATCAAGCCAAGATACAAGGAGGCATTAAGAAACAAGTGTGAAGTTTTCCTCTTGCCTAGGAAACAGCTACTGTGTTTTAATGCTGTGACTATTTTTCTTGTAAAATGATACATCATTGACTACTTTCTTACAATTGACACATTTCCAAACATGTTTACATGAAATGCATCTCAAACTTTAATTACTTTCTTCTTCCTAAAACCTCAGAACTATTAATTTAAGAGAATCATAGGTCAAAATTTCAGGTCAGGAAGAAACATTTAAGGTTCAGTAATGAAAAAAGTTTAGAAAAAGAAACAAAAAAAACTTTAGTTACACGACTCCAATACTCTATGCCAACAATGCCAACATCATCATTGGCACAGAATAGGCTTCATAAAATTACTAAGCTTACTAAATTTCATTACAGAATTATAATTTAATGACTGTTAGCTAATCCTTAAAGCCAAACAAAAAAATCCTTTTATTATCGTGGCCATGTAAAATTATCCCTTCTTCATTAACATACTTTCTGTAGGCTTTCTGCTTATTTGTCTAGAAATAGATTCTGAGTCATATTAAAGAAATATTCAAGAAGAATCTTCTAGAGGATTAATTTCCAAACTGGCAATACCATGATGTATATAGTAACAGCCACTGTACAGAATTCTTTTATACTACAACTTCAAAGGCTTCCTGAACTTGTCCAAGGACCATATTTACAGGTGTGCAGATGGGAAAAAGAGTAGGGACTGCTAAAGAGCGGGGTTCACCTTTATTACTGCCACTCTGGACTTCGGTCCTGAAAGCATTTGTGTGAAACTGAATATTGCAAACTTGAGTCACTTTCTAAATACAAGCTCTTAAACCATCCTTTTGAGTACAGATGATTGGTTCCATCTCTCTTAATTCTCATCTTGGATGTGCTCCATTTTTTTAAATAATAGGCTAGTTTATAAAAGGTGGACACAACCATACTCATGTTCTTAATTAAAGAAGCTATAACTGAGCTGCTACATGCTGAACCTCAAGATAGAAATATACTCTGACCACACATCCTTGCCAGTCCCCTCAAGGGATTCCGGTGAAGGGACAGACAGACATCTGTGAAACCCAAGAGAGTTTAACTGTAATGCAAGTCATAAGATTATCATAGTAGGAACCACTTCCAGTAGCAAGATTTCAGGCACTTCACTACCTTTACTACTGAATTTCTTCCTGGCTGCAGATTTTCAAACACACAAGTGGCTGTTCAGAGGTTCTGTGAATTGCTCTGTTGCACCTGGGCTACTTTTCAAATCTGTCTTTAAAGAACTATTCAGAAAGAAAATATGATCTTCATCTGTAATATAAACAACCTGAAGGCAAATATGCAGAATTTCCTTACTTATAAGACTCTAAAGCAGATTACAAAAAAAAAAGTAATGAAAGGAATCAAAGCAGATTTTTAGAAGAAAAAGGTTTGGTCATCTCACTGAAAATACGAATCTTACTCCTTACCTCCACACTCATTCAGACGACTTTCACATGCAATAATTATTTCCAGAAATGAAGCTACCTATTCTAGTATACTCTGATGCAATTCTGTTAATTCATATGAATTTTGTCTTATTAAGTGTGGTACCTGGATGATAAGAGTCTTTGGGTTTATATTATTTGGCAGTTACATAACCTTTCAGCAGCCACCTTCCAATTACCATTTTCCCTGAACTAAGTTTTCTACAGCAGCATTTAAGAAAGTTATAATCTTAACAGAAAGAATTACACAGCATTGGACAAGGCTAAAAACACTTTTCCATCCAATCTCTTTTCACAAAAAAAGATGGTCTCTAAGAGCTTTGCACAAAGCAAGTAGACATTTTAGTATTTGGTGAGCACAGCAAGCCTTTTGTAGTTCAAACAAGATTAACTTCAAAAATGCCTGGAAAGATTGATCATACAGAAAATTTTCAAAAAGAGGGAAAATTGAGGTTTCCATTAACCTCCCCAAAAGATTAAAGAATGGAACCACTAACATTAGTGTGTAATCTCTTGTACATGCTCAGCCTCACAAGCTAAGAACAATTATCAGCTTATATTTGGCAAACTGAAGGGATCTATAACCTTCATTACCAATGTGAGAGAACTCTCAAAACGAGAGAAGATGCATGCAACAGCTGCAAGATTTTCTTCAAAATGGTTACTGCTGATTTAGTGACACCATACAACATGCATATCTACAGTCTATTACAAAAGAGTCATGAAAAAAACATTCACACTAAACCCTGTACAACAGTTCTTACCCAAAACATCCAAAATATGTAATCAAATAGCTTTATCCTCTTGCTGAGCAAAGAAATAAATGCCACTCATTTCTAATTTGAGACCTACTTCATTTAATATTCTTATTAAAAAAGTTAGAAGGCCACAGTGGTTTACTAAGAATATCTACAAAGCATCTGGAATATAACTATTTTTAGAGACATTAATTTTCATCCAATTATTCTAGTATTCCAGAAATAATATTTTTGACTGAAGCAGAAAAAAAAGTTCTACATACCTCAAAGCCAAGTCTGTCTTTCTCTTTCCAAAAACAGAAATGGGTAACCTTCTTATCCCAAAATTCATCTGGCTTTACTACACAAACAAGTGATACCTCAGCTGGAACAACGTTCTGTAAAACAAATGAAAAAATTAAAACTTTCAAGATTAAACCTTCATTTACCACAAAAATTAATATGTCAGCTATTCAGAAACTTAAAATTTACAGAAATTAAACTGTCCGCTGCATATTCATCACAGTTGGCTCCATCTTGTTTTGTAGTATACTACACTAAATTTCATCACAAAAAAGTGTCAGAACTGAAAAGTAAACCTAACCTCTTTCCTCCCAGTCCTGAGGCCTAACCATTAATCTATGCTACATCAGTATAGAAAAAACATGAATTATTGGCCAGACTTATTTTTATTTTTGACATTGTTTTAAAAAAAGTTCAGGACAAAGCTTTCTACCAATGTGATTTGCTATGTAGAATGAAACAGTAACCATGAAGTTAGAAAATAATTTTATACTTTGTTATTAAATCACATCAAGATTATGTCCTATAGTTCTCTAGTACATATTGCTTAAACTAGAATGAAAGGGCTTAACATTAACATTTCCACATACTAACTCATAAAAGTATTACCAGAAAAACATTCCTCAGCCTAACAGTAATTTCATCTGCCAAATTGATTTCATGTGCTTACACTGAATGCAGATTGAGGAACAGAGACTCTTGATTACTCCCAAGTCAACAGCTATAGCTACAAGCAACAGTTAGATAATCACGGTACTGACATAAAGGTGACAACCCATGGGATTTCTCTTCAAATACCTCATTTTAAATATAAAAATATAATTCTGAAAAAGGTAAATAAGTCCAACTCAGAAATCACACCACTGAAAAAAGGATATTTCATTCTTGCACCATTTTAATGAATATGCAAAAACTATTTGAAAGTAGGCAATATTTTTAACATGGCAGTGTCTGTTTAGACCAATCAACACCTTTGAGAACTATGCGTGTCCAAGCAGGGAGAAATCTCAAACGGTGTACACAAGTGATTACTTTACATAGGAAAAAAACTTTGTTGCTTCCTTCTCAACTTAAGGATACAGACGTGCAACTTACGTTTCTGCAGGCTTCACACTGGCAGGAAGCATGCTGACAGGAAGCCAGTGAAATCTGGGCATGGGCAAATAGCTACCTTCTCACTAAATGTCACAACTGCACATTAGCTGAAGTGAAAGCTCAGTCAAGATCATAATAGGAATATAGCAGATCCAATTACTATAACTATTAATAGGAATTCCATCTTAGTCAAAAACAGGTGAAAGACACCTTGAAACAGACTTAAAAACCCAGGAGCAACAATGAGTCAGCAGGTCAACAAAATGAAATTATTCATATTTGACACATTTTCTGTGGCTTCTTCCAAGTCTGAGAGAAAAACTGCTCTGATAAAGAGAAATCATCTGTGCAGTAAGAAAGGCAGTATTCCATGGACTCTAACCTATTCAGTGCTGTATCCTGCATCTCCTTTGACCATTGAGAGCAGAAAATAACCTATATTGTTTAGCAGAATTAAGACCTAATTATAACCCCACAGTTCTGAAAAACTAAAATAAGTTATGATTTTTTTTTTTTTAACTGGGAATTGGCACTTTTTTCCCCTTCTCCTACTTCATATAGAATCCAGAATATAATTTGTCATTGGGACCATTATGCACAACAAAATCAACTATAGACAGTTCCAAAAGAAACCAAGTAGTATAGAGTATTGCACAAGAACCTGCTCAGCTGCAGTATCAGTGTGAACTGTTTGCTGCAGACATTCCTACCACTCACAGTTGATGATGCCAAGAGCATATTTCTGTATTTTTTAACTAAAACTCTGTTTTAGAAAAAGTTCTACAATCATGTGTTCTCAGCATGTAATGAATTTGTCCCACACTTGAGTGAGGTGTATTATCTGCTTTTCAGATTGTTTCTTCCTACACAGACCTGTCACATAACCACATTCTGTGATTTTAAAAGGCCATAAACTGTATATTTCTGAATTTAAAAAAATCATTGTTTCTACAGTAACATAGCTATTGGGTTCACATATATAAAACTAATAAATCCACTATGAACAAATAAAAATTTATTTACCTGTAGCATTAACACAACCGTCTTTACCACATTCCATTGAGATTTTCTGCCATCCACTATCACAGTAAATCCTCTAGCTTTACACTTCTCACTAAAAGAAGAAAAACACTTAGAAAAAAATAAAATGCACGAACAAGTGTCATATCACAATGCCTTTGGATTTCAACTCTACCAAGAACACAACTACATAGGTTTACTTATAAAAATACCATGTTATAAACCTTGTTTACTCATTTAGAAATATCTTTCAATTTTAATGTGCAAAGATATTAATAGATATTCCAAATTACAATTTTTCAGTAGCACTGAAGTGCTTTTCATAACACAACCATTTATTTAAACTTTAGCAACTCTGAAAAAGTTTCATAAGCATAAACTTCACAAAATCCTCAGAAAGAAGAGGTCAATTTACAGTTTCATAAGGAAGACAAAAGGATGTCAGTTTTCACAAGGCTACTTGTGAACTGGCACAGATTTGAGGATACAGCTACACTTGTTGCGTGTCCAAGCAGGAAACAATACGAACATGCTTAACTTTCTTTCTTGAACAAATGGATCAGAAACTGCAGTGCACAAAAAGCCTCCACAAGGGCAGAGGCTTTGTGTATGGATCGAGTATTTGAGACTGACATAACTTTCTCTTCCTAATAAGGTCTGAGTCCGCATATACTACAAACAAACAAAAAAACTCTGCTGAAAACAGTTACTGCAAAGCTAAAAATTCAGAGATACTTCTGCTCAAGTACCAAATGGGAGAAAAGACTGAAAACTTTCCTCACTCTCTATGCATTCCCACAAAGACCTCTCTGGCTCATTTCTAACTGAAGCTGGTAACAAGGTGCTCCCAACACCACCTGGGCAGTGTTCAAGGGTGGCAGCGACCTCTGGGAGGTGCTACCTTCTTAACAACCAGAACAGCAGCAGCCAGAAGAGAACATGGAATTGAGTCCATGTTAGCATTAACTACCACATTAGATATCATGTCTCAGGTTAAAATTTTTGTGTCCAGCAAAGTTATAAGTGACTAAGATACATGACATTCGCATGAGGTACAAAAGCATTATGTAATCTTTAGCACCCACATCTTCAATTACAAAACAAAGCCACTTCTGTGATCTCTTTAGCTTACAAAAAAACAAAGAACATGTAACAGTAAGCATTATGTTTCCAACCGAGAAATTTAACTGTCATTTCATATTTAAGCTGAGCCTCACGAGGTATGGGTGGTAGACAAATTTATCTTGGAATTAAAAAATACAAAAGAAAAGAAAAAGGCACCTTACTAGTCTATTTAGGAAAAAATAATTACAAAGTTGGCTGCCAATCCATACATGCTTTTGGTTTTAAGGAACCTCTAAGATCACATACATAACTTTTCTGGAAGCACTCTGAACATTCAGGCTTTATGCATACAATGTTTGATCAGAATTAACTCAAAAGGCACACTATCGCTACTTTTAAGAACAAGATGAATAGCATTACTATAGCATCTTGAAATGTGGCTTTCTTAAGCTCAACGTAATCTAGCAGTATCAGGATCTGCTCTTGTCTACTACTAAACCTATTAAAAACACCCAGAACACCCAACAAAACAACCAAATTCAGAAGTGAGCTACCACTTCTGAAAAGTTCAGACAACACAAACATAAATGGTTGTATGAAAGTTAAAATTAAAAAAAAAAAAAACACACTTGGTGATTTGAGCCACCACACAGAGAATACAACAAAGGAAGCCCACTTTAGTATGCACACACAATAGCATAACATTGTCACTTTTATTTTTCTTGGATTCTGAAAAGGCCTCTTCAGAATTTGAGAATTTTAAATAGCATCAAAGAAAAGCATAATAGTAAACACTAGAAATAAGTTGTCTGAAATTTTAGGAAGGCTTTACACACACACACACACACACACTCACCCTACACACCCCCCAAAAGAAATTTACTCAAGACACTATAAACAGTTATGCCTCAAATTTTGACCAGAGCTATCCATCAACACTAGAATGCACAATTTCACAAGTTATAGTTACAACCTATGTCATGCACAACTGGCCTAAAAGTTAAACATATTAGGTTACCTTACACATAGAACTAGAGGAAAAAAAACATCATTAACGTTTCTTGGACGGCTATCTGGGTTTGGGACAACATCCCTCCCTACACCCCTCCTTTTTTCAAATGCTATTTAGCAAGTCTTTCCAGAACAAAAAAGGCAAGCACTTAAGCCAAAAAGTTTGCATTTCCCACTAAAAACCAACATGCAAATAAAAACAACAATGGATTTTTCCATACTGTCACCATAAAAGAGAGGTCAGTTTTTCCACAACTGACAAACAGAACATTAGATGTGGGAACTCTGAACTTTGCTTTCAAACAGATTTCCCAGTTTGTACAGAGTACAGTGAGTACCGTGGCTGTATTTTCAGAATTATTTTTATGCTAATATATGTAAAAACATACATCAGAATGAGACTGTGTAATAATTAATGTTTGCTAAAAAAATAATGTCTGCATCTGTTCCATAAATACAGCCAAGTCCTTAAGTCAATAAGATGACTTGCACAGATGACCATTCAAGATTTTCATCACTTTACAGAAGACATGCTGTTTGAAAAACCCTGAAACTTCCATGACTAAATGATGTGCAATACACTCATACACCTACTGATATTTTACTTGTAAGCAACCTAAATTTAATCTGCTTCTTCCCTAATCAGAATTTTTTTAAAGAGTCTTAACTACAAAAAAAACGCAGATCATTTAACTGTGGTTTAAAAACATTTATAGATTGCAATAAAACAAAAGTACACTAAACAGGCTTTAGTTATGCCATTGTTCCTGTTTCCAGAAGGGGAATTTAAAGGGATAGAAAAGAAAGCATTTATCTGAGAGGATTTTTTCCTTTTTAAATCATTGGCACATCAGAACAAAACAAAGCCATAAAAAAGCTCAATCTCTGAATTTTAAGAAAAAAAAAAGCATTTAACTAAGTTAGGGCCAAGAACTGTCACTATAAGCTTGCACACACAGAACTTAAATCAACAATAATTTCAGAGAAAGGTCTGGATGACAGGATACTCAAATTGTGACTCAGCACCTTTAGGCAGTATCTTAACTTTAAACATTTGAAATGCTCACTAACTTCGGTAAGACTTCATATGTTTTTAGACTCGGTGTACACAAGCACTACAAGCTACAAAGACTAGGCATATAGCAAAGAGTAAGAAGCTTTTTTACTTTGAGCAATGCTACCTTTGCAAGCTTAGGAGTTTCACCACAATGGCTCATTAATTTACATATAACTTAAGTGCACTGTTATTAAAAAGAAATTACCAAAGATATCCCCAGAAAGGAGTGAGGAAATACACAAGACAAAAAAGCCCTAAAGCCAGCCACACAGAATAAAAGGACGTATGTAAGCCTTAGCAGATATTCTTTAGTTTACTGGAATGTTTTTAGTTCAGTCAGTATCACATTTTAAACACAGATTTATGTAAAACTCATTTGGTATTGAAAGGCAAATAAGAGGAAACACCAATACAATGTTCCCTTCCACCACTGAAAAAGAAGGCAGCCCTGAACAGAATGCCTTTGAAATCACCTTGGGATACTTAGCAGGTAGTCTAGTGTGACACTCAGCTCGTCCATACTCGTCTGTTCAAGGCATAATGGAATTGTCAGAATCAGGCCACTTCTTCTGTCCTTCCCTCCTATTTTGGGGGGGAAAAGTCATTAGAAAGGTAATGTGAGGGCTTTAAGGTAAAAGAAATACTTTGTAGTTATGTGGTCTCAAAATACATCATAAAAGTAATCTAAAAAGTTGCTGTGAAAATCACAACTGACATTTCACCTCTCAGGTGTGAAGATTCATTTACCACATTTGATACTTAAGGCACCACCAAGGCTTCAAAGCATAAAGCACATATGTAGCTGTCAGTCTTCCATCTAGTACTTTCTACATAAACAACAAATTTTTCCAGAAGCATTATTTTTGCGTATCTAGATTATGTTGTTAAAGAATATCTCCTAGACCTTCTATACTACCAGCCTGTCAAACCTGGTAAGCTTCCAAGGTGAGCATGTACTCAGCAGCTCCAACTGGAACACGCCATCTCCCAGAAACGCAAACTACACAAAGGAGGATCTCGTACCACACAGGCTGCTCTAAGTAGCTCATTTACCAAATGCATAGTGTTTCCAGACCTACTTACAAACACATACTAATCACCTCACAGTTAAGATAAATATTTCTAACCAGTTGCTTTAACCTTCATATGCATTTTCAAACCCTCTAGTAAAAGCTATACAAACAGTATCAGCAACAAAAATACTGAAAGAACTGGCCTCACATATGTCCATTATGAGATCCAGTAAGATCAAGTGTTAGGTGATGCTGATACGCTGCATTTAGGTAGACAGTTCTCCAACTGTCATACGGGTTTGTTTTCACTACACAGACTCTCAAGAAAGTCCCTGGAAAGGTACAGCTTAAAAAGAAAAAGGGTCTTTAAAGGAAGCTGAAATTTTCTCTTCTGGCCTTTCTTCTCAAAGATTGACTTTGGAGTCACATATATATGAACCAGTATGCAAAATGGATTTGTACTAGGTTCTTACTCATAGCCTGAATTGAAACTGAAGCCAAATCCACTGAATACATCATCACAAGAGAAATAAATACTGACACAGCTCCTTGAAAAGGTCAATCAGCAAGTGCCATAGAGTGAAAGAAATCAAGTGTGAAGCTGGCTCTTCTATTATCTACCACAAATCTAATTACAGGGGCATCACTGGTGAACTGAAGGCAGGTAGGTGGCCTTGAGACTAAAACATTTGCCCCTAAAGGGCAGATTAAGTAAAACCGGCAAATGTAGCTGTGACTCATCTTTCCACTTAATTTGGTGTAACTCATCTAGTTCATATATTCACCATTTTGAGCAAACCACCTTATGTTTTTTTTTATTTTCTTTCTGTTCTTGAATCTTTTAATGTCTATAACCAGCAAAAAGAAAAAGAGATCTTAATTCAAAACCCAATCAAGTATTTTGGCTTTTTTTTTTTTTTGGTGGGGGGAACAGGAAATTATGAGAAGGAACAGGAAATTGCACATGACCTAAAGAACATTAACGAACCCAAACATACTCCAGAAGGATACAGCACTTGAGTTTATATCTTATTAAACCACAACTTCAGTTATCTTAAAAGTCTGGGGGTTGTTTTTTTAATATTTTTCTAAACTAATACCAATCTCTACATTAAACCAGTTTCAAAATAAGTTTTCCACCATGTTAAGTAGCTGAAAGCCTTTTCCATTTTATTCAATATTATTTCTTTGAACAGGTTTTAATATATTAGCTATTTTATTTAAAAATACTAGAGACATTTAAGTACATGTAGGAAGCAGCAACTGAACAATTTCCTCCGTATTTTGGAAAAACTGTAAAAAGATAATGATAATCTCAGATTTATTTGGGGTGAAAAAGCAGCAAAGTAAATTTGCATAACCTGAGGAAAAAACACCTTTCTTCTCAAATTAAGTGTGCTACTCATATGGTTAAAGGTTAAATCATGCTTTTGCTTCATAAAAATTAGGTATTACTTAACACTGGTAGAACTGAAGTTCTATCTAATCAGTAAAAACAGTTTTTTACAGAATAGTAACAGCTGTGCAGAAATAAGACAAAGCACACAAGCACAGTACAGTAATGCTTGCAGATGCATACACATATACTGAGATAATTTGGTAAGAATTCTCCCCATCCGTTAGAGACGCAGGCAAGATAACCAAAAAAAAAAAAAAACAAAACCCCAAACCCTGCTCATTTACACAACATATGTTGGCATCTTAATTGTACTAGGGATTTTTCCTTGTTTCCAAAGCTATGCAAACTCCCCAAAGAGCATTAAAGATCCACTGATACACACGTATCATCCACATCTTCATAAAGGACCTACTGCTTTAGGTGGTTCACTGCAATAGTTGTGTTGTCCTCCCTTTCTCTTCTTTGGGGGAGAAATACTGCTGGAAAACACCAATGCACTACTTAACTGTATTTCTAAAGAGAAGACTTAAAGGGTGGTGCTACACGAGAAAGGACAAATAGATAGATCCTTTCTGCAGAAATTAAG
This sequence comes from Athene cunicularia, assembly GCF_003259725.1. NCBI lineage: Eukaryota > Metazoa > Chordata > Aves > Strigiformes > Strigidae > Athene > Athene cunicularia. The sequence goes on from NW_020799108.1 coordinate 81,385, forward strand.
AGGGAGTCACAGTTTAAAGCAACAGTAATTTAGAGATTGTCCACCCTTCTGTTTCTGAATGACAGAAAGCTTAAAAATTAAAGTAGGAAAGCAGGAGAAAAAGGAAGGAAGAATACCTCAATGCTTTAAAAATGACATTTGTTCTCATCTGTACATCTGGAGTGAAAGAATTTCTCTCCACTTGCTACACTGCTTAGCAAGAGCACATTAAATCCAACAAGTAGGAGGAAAACTGTAAGTTTGTGGATGTAAAAATACTACTTCAGAAGCCTCTGTGATTCAATGGTAGCTTGTTAGCTACCATCTCTCAACAAGATTAAAACATTAAAATTAATAAAGAAGCCTTTCCTTAAGCATTCAGGCATTGTTTGGTCTTTCCTTATCCATAAGGATATCCTCAGAGAAAGGAGAGTAGCAGTTAGTAGGATAATAGAAAATAAATCCATTGAAACGAAAATTTGCAACAGCCAAGTTCTAAAATGGGTTACACATAAAATGGAGGAACTGTGAAAAATTACTGGAGCAGAGAAGCAATGAAACAGTCACAAATATTAATAAAAATCAAAACCACAGACTGGACAGAATTTGGTGATCAAGCTGAGTGAGCCTCCAATAGGAAAATTAAGAACACAAGAGGTTATGAAGGTATTTCTACAGGGAACAGTAGAAGGGTCAGAAGAGTCACCTTGAACCAATTTCCGTGGTCCAGAACTCCATGAGCCATGGCAGCAGCTCAGGACTCTATTGGATAACATACTTTAAGAATTGTATATAACACTCCCTCTCCTCCCCTACCCATGAACTCGTAAGTGGAATGTTAAACTTGTTCATTTTAATGTATATATACATGGCTGGGGAAGAAAAACACATTTTCTTCTTGCATTTATAGCAAGTTTAGTCTTAATATAACTGATTTGTAACTGGAAGAGATTTGTCCTGTTCAAAGTTACTTCTGGATTCACAAGACAAACACCAGCCCCCACAAAAGTAGTTAACCACTAATAGTAGTTAAATGTTTTGTTTACACAAAATTGAAAGACTCCAGTGTTAAACAGGGTCTAACCAATGTAAGTTTAAAACTGGCACTTGAAGCCCACTCATGCAAGGTACCAGACAAGAAAAATCTTGCTTTTTTACCTGGATTTAAGAAGCATTTGCTGAATTGACTGAAAAAAATACAAACCAAACCTCAAGAACTATAATCTCTTGACATTACACAGGAAGACTGCAATAATTAACTAAATTATGCAGTTTCATGACAAGTCATCTTGTCTAAGAACTAACAGGTTTTTTCCCCAGCTTGTAAACACTTCTAGAAAAGATTCAAACGTATGTATTCTGCCTGCACTGTGATTTTTGTGCAGCTTCCTTGCACTGAAGTATATACAGATCATGTAAATATTCTGTCAACCTGCCACAGCACACAGAGTACAAGGTAGAAGCTATCACTGATTCTTTTCCTCAGTGAAAAATGATGGCCAGCCATTTATGTAAAAGATAAAACTTTAAAGTGTATCTTTATCCATCTCAGAATAATTTTAACTCAAAACTGTATTTTTAAAGGAAATACTGAAAAAAATGAATGGAGCTTTAAAGGAATGTTACCTAGTTACCAGTTAAGTAGTGATGGCTACCACAGATGTCATCTAACATTTCCCAATACTAGCACACTAAGCGATAAGAATTAAACAGTAAAATAAGTTGTTCTTTGATCTTGGTTGTATTGTTTGTAACTCCTTTCTAAAAATTCAAGACTGTATAAATATTTACCACCACAACCAGAATGCAATGTTTAGTGAGATAAACCCAGTCATATTGCGATTTTAGGTGTGACAAACAACACCTCTTTGTCTTACAGAAAAGCACTACACTCAGACTACCTGAGTCTTTAGGCTTAGAATTAAACCTAAAAAATAAAATCATAACTTGTTTGTTGTAACTCAGAAGAAGCGGTGTAGTTTATAAACTGAAAACACTTTTAAGTTAAGGAAAGCAACTAAGAGCATCACAAAAAAAGAAACTTAATTAACTTTGAACCAATGTGGTTGTTCAGGTTTTTTTGCCGAGTCAGCAGCTTGCTTTTTTATCCCTGCTATTTGTAATAACTTACCAACATGGAAGCTATACCGCCATGGATTTCAAATCTGAGGAGACACTGCTCCATTAGAAAACACTATGTTTTGCTTCCAGAAGGAGGAGGCAGGGCCAACATTCTTTGTACCAGCAATACTCAAAAATAACAAGAGAATTCAATATTTAAACACTGGAGAACTTTATCCTAAAATATTATTTTTCTGATTGTTTTTAAGCATTAATATGTTTTCATTTATGAAACTATATGGAAAAAAAATGCTTTAAAGAGACATGATGAACAGATTTCTCTGTCAGGGTCATTTACTTACATCTAAGAATGCTTAAAAGAACTACCACATGAATCTTTACTATTCATTAAATTAAAGCATCCATTAATACTACCCAATTCAAAAAAAGGTCAAACCTGATTAGAAATATGTAGGTTCAAAAAAGTTCCTAGCATTTAAACTGCCACTCAAATTACTTTCCACTAAGAACATCTATATTTCGTAATGGATCGGGCAGCTTTAATAGCAAATTGAAAACACACTCTAGTTAATGAGAACTTCCCCTTGCAGCATAATGCTGAACAAACATACTATTGGATCTGCTATTACTATGGAAGAAATTGCCCATTGTCCCAGGATTTAACATAAGTCGAGTTTGGGACTTTTTTTACTTTTAAACAGGAATTGTTTAATTTGCAGTTGCTGGGGACAGTGGGCAAATTCAAAGCAAAACAAATTATTTCAGCAAAAGGAACAGGTTTCACTTCAAGCAACTGGAGCAAGCTAAACTAGACTAGCTGAAATGAACTAAACCAGAACAGTATTTATTTATAGCAACACCTGTCCATTTGTGAAGTTGAGAAGCATTCTGCAAATTATCCACCTACCTACAGTAGGCAATCAAACACCAAGAAATAACACAGCTATGTATGACAGCAGTGAAAACAGCAAGAGAATGTCATTCATCATTTTAAGTATTCCTTTTTTTTTTTTTTTCTGGCATAGAGAGGAGAGAAAGTTACCTTCAACCCAAGATTCAAGAAGTTTTAATAATACAATGATAATTCCAGCCTTGCCTGAATTCTGAATCCTGAAAATACTCTCTGTATTTCTAAAACCACATTAAAAAACCCAGAAAGGCTTATTCTTGAATGTCTGCTAAATCATCATTCTTTTATGAAACAATGACATCAACTCTGTGTGTTGAGTTACAGGCTACAGCAAAAACAAGTACTAAATGCCAACAGCAATAGATCGGCCATTGATTAAAAGTTTCAGAGATCCTTTTGAAATATGACAAAGCACTAACCAACAACAATTTCTGTTAAATACATCCAGAAAATACAAGTAACCAACCTAAAAATCCCATCCAAATTACACAGGGAGGAACCTGCTGAGGAAGACAGAAACCATACCTGAAAGAAAAGCCAATTTTTTCTTCAGAATGGGTAATATTACTGAAGCTTCCATTCTACTTCAGATGATTTTCACAGATCTGAAACACAAGAAGTTAAAAGGTGTCAAGCACAGGAAATCAATTACATCTAACTAGAATGAGCACTGGGCAAAACACTTCCATGCTCTTCTGAAGGAAGCACAGAACACTGTAACCAAAATCTGAAGTACTATAAAAACTGAAGAAAAAAATATTACCATATACATTTTTCCATGTAAATCATTAATTAAAGATTTCTTACGCATCATTAAAAAAAAAAAAAAGAAATCAAAGCAGAATCTAACCAAGGACATGGAGATTATTTATATAAAAGTCTTATTTCCCAACCCCATTAAACTACAATTAATTTACAGGTAGATCATCTGTTCGCTTGGTCATTCAGATGTAAAATAAGTATAAAGTTGCACTTTTGCATAGTCTGTCTCATATTACCAGGAATATAATTACTTAAATATATTATTCTGCATTTACAGGTCAGGCCAGGACACCGTCATTACCCTGCCATTTGTAGGTCTTCAATTAAAGAAAAACATCTAACCTATAACTGAAAATGCTTTGTTCCTTTTGTCTCCAAATCCCTTCTTACTCCCATTCCATTTTTATTGCATTATGAGCTGCAGTTCACTACGATTAAGCATTGTGTTTCACTGACAAATCAACAGGATGCTTAAACTGCAACCTCCTCCTCCAGCCTACACAAAGTAGCATCTGATTGTAAATTCTTCTGAGTTCATATCTGCACAAATCAATCCGTATAACAACCCCCCCTTAATTCTTCACAAAAATACACAATTCAAGATATCCAGTCAAAATAAAAGACCAATCAAAAAAAAAATTTTTTTTCCTTTAATTCCAGGCACAGGACTTCAAACTGCAACCTGAAGTTCTCCATCTAGACACTTCAGCACTTATGCACACAAATAGAACATTTTTTTCCAGAGGGGTGGGGGGCAGGGAGTTAACCGAATCAAAACTACAAATGATCTAAGAAGAAAACAGAAAACGCCAAATAGAGAACCTGAGGTAAAACAGAAGTTATTCCTTCTGTTGTTAAAACAATGAGTTTTATTACAAACAAAAAAAAAGCAGAATAATTTTTATTATTAAACAGAAATATTTCAACAACTTTTTACTATCCCTCTCTATTCCAATGTGTAATGCTTCACAATGTTCATTCCTAATCCTCTTCCCAAAATCTCCATATTTAAGTGTAATTTTCGTCAATTACATAAAACACATTTTTTCATATTACAGAAGGAAACAAACAAATTTCAGTTCTTACAGGAAACTGAGTCCCAAGACAGCTTGCACTAACAATTACTCAAATAAGCATCCTATTAAAGCTTCATGTATGCTTCAGACAAAAATACGTAGGTTATTTGTTGCATAAAACACAAAACTCAAGAATGACTCAGTCACTTTTGTCTCATACACCACACTCAAACCACCCTGTGGAAGCTATTTAAGTTTGGCAGTGTTTTTTTTTTTTTTCTTCAGATGTGGTGCACATACCTAGTAATGATTTTTCCCTCTCCTCCCCAAATTATATTTCAAAATTATTACAAATGACTATTATAACCAATGAAGAAAGCCCAAACCTACAAACACACACTTCATTATCTTCATACTTCCACATATGAACAAAAACTTGCATCAACTTATTGACTCTAGGGAGCATGTTTCTTTACTGCTGTGAAAAGACCAGTTTATTTAATATGAAAGCACTGCCTGGCTTTCTGCCACAGTAGTGGCACTGTCCATGGATCAAAATAGTTCTTTTGTTCAGCATTTCCTGGAACAAATGGAAGCATTCTGTTCATTCAGAGTGAAGGGAGGTTGAGTCAGAACAATTAGAACAATCGCCAGTAATTTCAAACACCTAACCTTTGTTCCAGAAACTCCTGAAGTTTTCAATTATCTCTTTTCTGTGAGAGCTTTCATGTGCTTCATCTAGAAGAAAAGTTATAAGAACATACTAGAAAAAAAACTTCAAGTTTAAAAATAAGGTTTTAACATCCTTCTCTGTCTTTAACACTCCAAAGAATCTCAGGATACACTAAAATAAATGTCTTTTTTTAATATTGGAAAGTGAAATAATTTCAAGAGAGCAGGTATCCACTTTCCACTGGGAGATATCAAAGTTGTTTTAAAAAGGTACACCGCTAAAAAGCAAATGTAAGTACATTTAAACCTACAAATAACATGTAAAGTCTTTTTAACTTTTTCAGAAGACAAAGTGAAAGTGACAGGCTCTTAAACTGGCCATGAAGCTCTCAATTTAGAATGGTGAAAGAATGATGTGCTACTCAATGTCATACCACTATTTAGCTGAAAGAAACAGATCCAGTGTCTATTAATCAATAAAAAAGGCATTTAGACTCATTAAATAGAAAAAAATCTACAGAAGAAAAACAAGAGCACCGAAGAGAACAGTTTTCACTTTAGGAAAGTGAAATACTTCAGGAAGCTGCATTTTATCACTTCCAAAACAAAAGACATAGCTTTTATATGCTCAAAATTTACAGATATTAAAGAAGTTAGAGGTTAAATCTGTTTGCTGAATTTCAGAAACAGTGTGTTGTATGCCCACCTGCAATCTACTTTTACAATCTGGCATACAGTATTCTAGCTGGCAAACTTGTGTATACAGGAAACATGAAATAAAAGAACTATATTGAAGAACCTCCCTGAACTTTCTTAGAATGACCTGGGCTTCCAGGTTTTTTAATGTTAAAGCAATGTTAATCTCCAACAATGTATCCATTCTTCTGAAGATCTCCACGGAATAGTGGCAAGACTAAACCCACATAGTATTTATATTAAAAATATGAATTATTTGAAAGGTGTTCTAGTGAAATAGAAAACTCTTCCAACCCACCCCACTAAGCAGAAACTAACACTTGTGAAGAAAATTCTCTTAACTACAAACTTAAATAAAATAGGTATACATTAGGAGGAGAATGAGAGGCTGGGGAAGATAGTAAACAAATAATAAAACCAACATTTACAGAACAGATAAAAGTGCAAACAATATTTCAAGCTGCACTCCAATGCCAATCAAATCATAGCCTGGTAGGCTGCATCCCCTATTATTTCTAGGCTATGGAAAGGCATTGGAAAGCTACAGGAAGAAAAAAAATCACATTGTTTCACTCACAGTTCAAAATTCTAGAAGTTCTTTAAAAAAAAAAATCCAACGCAAAACACCATAGAACTCACACACAATAAGAACTACATGTGATTTTGCATAGAAGTGCGTATTTTCTGATGAAGAGTATCAGTATCACCTGCATTTTCTGCGATACATCTTTGATCTCTTCTAACAAAAAAAAAAATTAAGTACTAATGTCCAGATGCTGTTTAAAACCATTTAAAAAGTCTATTAAAGAGAGTAGGAGGAGAATTTATCAGACTTCGCTAACTAGATGACTGGAAGCAAGATGCCCTGAAGATGTTAGAGAGAAGCTGCCCTGCAAGTAACAGGTGTTTTCTAAGCAACCCAGTGGGAAACACTGGCCAAAAGCATTAACAATCAAAACAAATTCAGTCTCAGTAAGAATATAAACACATTTACTCAAATTTCTTAGACCTGAAACATTTACTACTCTCAGCACACAGTGCAAGGTCTTTAAACAGGTTAGTCTGTTCACAGGCACCTATTACAAGTTTCCAAGACTGAGTACTTCATTCCCTCACCATGTATCAAACGAGCATAGCTGCTCTGTTAAACACAGGACTAAAAGTTAGGGGAGAAAAAAAAAATCTGGTTCCAATTCCTTGTCCTGCTATGAAATATACATATGGCTTTCAGCAAGTCATTTATTCCTTTTAGTCTCCATTCAGTCCCTCCATCTAATTCCCTTTTTACAATAGTATTGTGATGTTTAATTCATTAATGTTTTTGAAGACTTGGGAAATTAGAAGGAACTCCACAGATCTGCCTATAAATAACCAAGCAGCAGATGGGCAGCTACATTCAAAACTGCAGCAGCTTGCAAGTCCAGGCACAAACAATAGCAAAATAACAATAGACATTCTATAGTACTGGGGAAAAAAAAAAAAAAAAAAAAAATAAAAAAAAAAAAAAAAAAATAAATATAAAAACCTCATATAGGATGAAATCATGTTTTTCTTTTAAAATCAACTTCCGAATTACAGACCTTCATTTAAACAGCTTCATTCACTGAAGCCAGCATGCAAGTTTTTTTCAGATTACTTCAACCCACAAAGCCTTAACCCACACTTTCCCTGGATCAGCTTAATAAAAAGTTCATCTGTCCCACACAAAAATAAAATCCATGTGCAAAAGACAGAGAAAGCTGAATATCACAATTATCTATGTATATTATTCTTTCACCTTCCTTTAAAGCTACATTAAAGGATGTCATCTATCCCGCAGCTAAGTGGCACAAAGAACACAAATGAAGGTTTTTCCAGGGCTGATACCCCAGGGTAATTTAAGCAGCACATCAAACCTCACCAAAACCTAAAAAAAGGCTGTAAGCATTCATTAGTTAACGCTGTCTTCAATTAAAGAGCACATGGAACTGGGTTACTCAGCTGGACAGTTTCCAATTAACAATAAAACCTGACAGATGAACATCAGCTTAGGTACTCAAACGCAGTGTTTGGTTTTTACTCTCTAAGATATTATAAGCAGCACTAATAAATTTTTAACATTAGGCCCCTTCAAGACTGCAGGAAAAAGGTAACTCCACATATCGAGGGAAGATGAAGATCAAAGCAAGTTTTTTGTTTTCTCAACCATCTCTTTTATGTTTTACTATCTGTAAAAACTATCCATTAAAAAAGGGCATACTGAAGTTTTATATTATGCCTGATTTTCAAGTTGTACACAGAGAAAATATTCCTGATCTTCCATGACATGTTAATTCACACTACAGAATTAAGAAAATAAAAACCACTCAGTAGATTTTATCAGTATGTAAGCTTGCATTTTGCTTTAAAATTAAACAACCATACAAAGTCAGTTCGATTACATACACAATTAGTACTCCAGCTCAGCAACTTATGACAGCAGATGAATGGACAGATTGAAAATGTGCTCTATTTTTGGTTAAAGCTAGGGTTAACAGTTTGCTAGGCTATGATCCAAAAGCACATTGTCACTGACATACCAAATTTAAGCTTGGAAAAACTCCATTTCTTTTTCCCCATTTTCGCCTGGAGATTCTAGTCTTACCTTGTTCACTTTGTGTTCTAACTATAGACAATACCAGAATTTAGAAGAGCTGTCAACTACTTCCTCTATTTAACCCATCTTCCATATTCATTTCACACCCTTCCCCCCCTCCCCCGCATTCCATCAAAAGTAAGAGTGGAAAAAAAATTTATGAGCAATATAATGAAGTGAACCAGCAAATGGAAAACAAATGAATAGGCGAGGTTATGCCATCCAAGACAGACATTGTTTTCGTAAGTTTTCACTTTGATCTCAGGCAAGTATTCATTTCACAGAATGGTAGAGCTTTCCCTCACACTTAGAGCAAGTGTCAGAGGGAAAGAAAACAAGGAAGAGTACCTCGCACAGAAACAATATAACTAAGGATCCACAATAATGTCTCTGCACACACAGCTGTGAAACACAATACCAACACCTTGGTCTCTTCATACAAGAAGGGCAAGCACAGGATACTGTGCAGCAAATAGCACTCTCTCAAAGAGCAGCACTTCTTTGGATTCAAAGGCCATGTCCACAGACTGCAGTCTTGCTCCAACCCAAAGGAATACATGCAGAATGAAGCCTGTAATGATGCTACAACACATGACATACAAAATGATAGCTCACTAGAGATTTTTTTTCCCCCTTCTAGCCTCAGGTCAAGCCAAACACATGTATGTTAAATGACAAGAGTTTTTAGGCCTCCTTAATCTAGAATAGTAGAGAAAAGTCACAGGTTTTTTCACAGTCATGCTGAGATAAGCCAGGAGTTTTTGATGCATCTCCACATTTCCTTTTCTGCCACATTTACAGAGAGAGACCCCATGTTCATCTTTCTAAAGAACCCTATAGCTCAACCTTGTGGGATGTAACTACAGGCAACAGAAGACTCTGATCTACCTTATGCCTTCCCTTGCAACAAGCAGCCAAAACTACAGAAGTTGCAGTCATCTGGTATCATCTCAACTCACTTCACAGCATCAAGTGACCACAGAATATGCAACATGATGCAATTTGGGAGGTTGCTTCTTCCACCACTTTCTATATAGCAATAGGTCAACTGAAATGCTACGTCCAAAGCATAGCACAGATGTTTCCTCTTTATTGTCACACTTCCATAAGACCCATAAAAAAAAAACCCAAACAAATCTCAGGTTCAGCTCTTTTTACTTAGAGAACTTGTGGAAATTCAGAAATCACACAGATTGTAAATTCTCTTACATAAATAATTTTTGAGTCACGGGTTGGGGGAGAGAAAAATAATCAATGAATAGGAAAATAAAGTTAAGCAGTCCTCTTCTAGCTCCTGCTACTAAAAGAAAAGAAAAAAATCAAAATCCTGCAGGAATGAACTGGAGGAAATTAGTACCTTCTCACAGGTTCTGGAAGGAACTGTCCAAAACCAGTTTGTGATGAAAAAAATCAGAGAGCTCTTATGCCTTCAGTACTTCCTAAAACTAAATAAGACAGTAGGAGGAATGAGATTGGACAATTTGGGCCATAAGCTGCCAAGTCAAAAGACAAACAGCTGCACCGATGAGTGTAACTGTTGGCAGTTTGGAGCAAAAAACTTTCCTCTGGGGTGCAAGGTTAGAACTTCTTGTTCCTTTTACAACATTTATATAAGAAAACAATCTACAACTTCATAACAATACACATACTTGGCATTGTTTATGAGTGCTGTGGCTCAGGCCCTCAGGAATCAGTCCTCAGCTCAGTATAGTGACACTACAGCTGAACAGAAGCAAATAGAAATGCTAAACCAAAAGCTATCTAGTGGTGGGAGGTACAGGAGGTAGGCCAATGAATTGTCTGAGAGGAAAAGTAGGCAGGGGGGTGCATACATAAGTGTAGCAGGCACAAAAGCAGTCATCTTTTTTTAGATGGAGAAAACTGACCCAAAACAAGAAAACAAATGAGGCCTACAAAAAGACTGTTTACAAATCTCTAAAACTTTGGGTTTGATATCTGACCAAAAAGTTCCAGCTCAAGAGTAAGATTTTGTGTGGACCTTGAAATATCTTGAACAATTTCCTCCGTATTTTTTGTAGTGGCTTTCCCCACATTCACTGAACAACACACAAAGTAGACACAATGAGGATAACAGTAAAAATCCCTTCATAGGGAATAAGTAATTTGAGAACTTTGCTAATTTTAACTGAACATGCAAGTAGAGGCAATTGAAAAGTGCCAGATCCGGTACATAAATATCTTGTTCAGTCACATTTTAAGTTTCAAAATATTTCAGAATTACACAAAATTCATCGCTATACAACATAAAAATTATCTATGCTGCCCTTGGATTACTGTGCGCAAAAGAAATCTTTCCTTAACTTGTTCTGAATTTTAAACATGAGTAGAAAAACTGAAGACATCTGTGCATTTCAGCTGCAAACCACAAATTAAATTGGCCACAGCAACCACCTGCAGTAACCACAGCACCTCTCCCTTTCTCCCACCCCCTCAAAATAAAGCATGTAGCATTCCACTACCCTAAAGAAATAGTCACATGCTTCAGAGAATGTAAAAATCAAGCTCTCTAACCTGCTACCTGAAGCATCCTGCATAGATGTAACTCATACATTTGCCACTGATACTATTTACTAGGGTCAAATTGGAATGTAACATGAAAGAATTAGCAAATACCATGCTTGCAGAGAGAAATCAGGCAACCTGCATTGAGGGTATACTGATTAGAAAGAAACCATCACTTTTACCAACACTGAAAAGTAGATGAGCCTTGGCACCTTCCATCCACATATTATGTGTCCATCCTGACCCCTTCCCTCAAGAAGGCCCATTTATTTTCTCAAGTTCAGCCACACATATCGTTTAATGACCAAACCATCAAGCTAACATCAAATCCATTTATCTTATGCTTTCAACACCTTTGGGCTTTTCAGCCTTACTTGGTCTGGTCAACCCTTACTCTTTGTGATATCTCTCTAAGAGCACATCTCAAATTCAACTCTGCCACCACAGTAGGAGTTTAGCTTTGCTCTGAATTCTCACGTGTCTAATACATCTATCTCCCTTGAATCATTGATTCTGCAAAGCCCTAAGTCATACCTTCATCTCCTCTTAACTACTGTAATTTCCTTCTTAACGGGTTCTTTATGTCCCAGCATTCCAAACTTCAGCTTGTCCAAAATGCAGCAGCAGCTCATCTTCTCACCTAGAAACAGGAAAACAACACTCCATATTGATTTTCACTTGCTTCCTTGTCGAGTTTAGAGTCTGCCATAAGGCTATCCTCACTTAAAAAAACCCTCACTCTCATTTAGTCTAAAGGGCTTTGCTAGTGTATTCTTCTATTTGCTCACTCAAGGTGCTCATCTCTCATTTCTCTTCCGTGCACAAGCTTACCAACTCCATCAGAGCAGCAACAATCTACCTCAATGCTTTTAAAGCTTCGTTCCTTACTCTTACCCACAACCACAGCCCCCTCTTTAAATTAGATTTCACATATCTGCAGTCTTAGACTTAAAACATCCTCCAGTACATCTGCAAACTACTCTGTGTGAGACAAAGTGAGATGCTGTAACACAAGCTGCATTATTTTATCTAAGCCAAACTAGATAACATAACTTTAGTATGAGAAGCTTTGATTATGTTGTAGCACCTTTTAAAGATTTTTAAAAGTCACAAGACAAACCTAAAGTAAAGCAGGTAAGTTAAAGAAGGCATAACCTGCTGACTAAATAAGCTTGTGCAAAATCAGTCATGAAGATACTGTTCTAATCAGTGTATTCATCAGTGTCAAAACTTCTTAAGAACCAAATACATTGCATGAAAATTTTAAAGATCTTATTCTTGGAAGAGATTGCTCTTACTTACCATTGGTACTGGAACGCAACACTGTCTGTTAGGGACAAGTTTGAGCTCTGGATCCAGGGTTCTGCAAACTTAAATGGAACAAAGTATTTGACCATATTTTTAGATGTTAATACTCAATCTAAAACTTTATTTCCTTGGAGGCTGAAAACCAAGGTTTATTACAAAGTTACATGATAAGAGAGTCAACATTTCCATTATATATTTACAAATACTTGTAAGCTAGACATTCCAGTTGAGTGGGACAGCAGGAATCCCATATTTTCTACCAAAACATATGGTAGACATCAACATTGTTTATAATTAGCAGGCAATGCTCCTGAGGCAGCACCGGAAACAGTGGGAAAGTAACAAGAACCAGAATCCTTGTAGTATGCTTTCAGTCAGAGGTAATATACACACAGTTTTAGGCAAAATCCAAACAAGAACAGTGTTAGTGGGTTTTGTGAAGAGAGGAATAAGGTATTCCTAAAACTAACTTAATCACTGCTATAAAATTAAAAAAGGCAAATTATAATTTGTATTTTAAAAAGGAAATAGTCCCTTAAAAACGCAGAAGAGATAAGCATCAAACATAAAACCTCAGCAAAGGCTTTAAGACTTGCATGAAACCTTGTAACTGATAAAATTCCACCCACAATAAAACCCAAAAACTCAAAACTAGTGCATACTGTGTTACAGGCGAAGCCAAGATGCTAAACACATTTCATAGGTTTTACAGTTAACTCAGATGCAGCAGTCATTACAGTAATCTCTCTCACGGCAAGTTTTAAATTAGAAAAACCTTGTATTACCAGAAGTTTTCTAGTCAGGCAAATAAACTAGCAGCCTCAAAAAGATGTAGAGAAGGCAAGAGTACACACCTCTAGCTCAGGAACAAGAGTATCAATACCAAGTGCTGAAGACAGCTTGAACAAGAGATGCAGTAGAAATCCTTCAACATCATTTCTTATCCCAACATGACCCTAGGGTAGGCTTTGCCTACTTTATTAGAAGCTACCTATTGAAGGTGTTCTGTATTTCCCCAGCCACTCAGTCACTGGGAAATTCCTCTTCATACTCTATTCCTAGGGACTCTTGACAGGTATGTAGCAGTATATTAAAGATCACCCTCCAGTCTCTTCCAGAAATACCTCCAGTTTTCCTCCCTACTACCACTCCCAAGCAATAGCCAGCTGAAATTGAACTTCGCCTAACTCCTTTAACCGTTGCTGGAAAAAAACAAAACTATGTACATTTCCCCTGTTTAAGTGAGCTTTACTGAGAAATGTGATACCACGGCCAATTTAGAATTATAGCCTACAACTCCAGGAGACATCATGGCACTGTTTCTTATAAGAAATTTAAATACACATATATTTTCTTCTCTTAACTTTTGTTTCTAGGAAAACCGATGCTACAGATCATCTAAACTGCAAATAAAATATCATCTATTAGCATACTACTTCAGGAAAAACAGGTGATTTTACAGGATTCTTCAAGCAGCGATCTATGATGTAAAGAATTGTGAAAAATCCTAAACCCTATCACTAGCAATTACTTCTAGTTTTAGTGGGGTTTTGTGTTTTGGTTTATACCCTCCCTGACAGATCAAAGCACAATCAGCACCTTACCAGCAAGCAGTAGACCCCTCTGACCAAGCTTCAGTTCTGTGGTCCACCTTCCCCCTTTTCTACTCCTCAAGTTTCTGCTTGGTATAGACAATAGGACTAGGACTAGAACAACTCGTTCAAGAACAATGAGAACCCTTATTAGTGTGGAAGTTCATCACCATCACTGTTCCTACAATGTAATAATAGTGCTCATTACTTACTATACATTGACTCTTAGCAGACAATGTCACAGAATGGAGAAGGGCAAGAAAAAAAACCCAGTACTTCCTCATCACAGTGCATTTTAATACGTGAACAAAGTCAACATCCAATTGTTAGGACAATGCAGACAGTGAAATACTAAAAACGCAGAGGACCAGTGTTTCCTTTGGGATGAAGAAAAATGAACGAACAACTGACAAAAGCATCTACTAATACCCCTCCACGTAAGCCTTACCAATTTTGCTCATTAAAATATGACAAAAACTCAAAAAAAAAAATCGTTCTCCACTGTCTCTGCTTTTGCTTCCATGTACTCGTTCGAATTCTTTAAGAAAAAGGGTGCTTTAGAGCGCGCTGCGCCCCGCAGGCCTCGGCCCCGCCAGGCACCGCCCGCCGGCAACTGCGGGGCCACCGCAAACAGCCGGCCTAGGGCAGGCTGCGGCCCGGCGGACGGAAGGCCTTTCGGCACCGGCAGCCCGGTGGCTAACAGCTGTGCTTTTGCTCGTTGGCGACAGGAGCGCACGCTGAGTCCGGTCCGGTCGATCCCAGGTGAACGCTGCTGCTTGAGGGCCTCAGGCGCCCACCTGCGGCCCTGCGCCCTCAGCCTGCCCGTAATCACAACACCACGCGCATTTTGTTTCCCCTAGAGTGCAGCTATCACCCTACAGTCTGTCCGGGCTCCCGGACAAACATCCTGAAACTGTCCCTCCGAGATTAAAACACAAGCAAAAACGTGGAAAGAAACGCAGTGAGGAAAGCCAGCCAGGACCCTTCTCTTGCTTTCAGTCTAGCCACCCTAGGTCAAGTTACTGTCAGTCTTAAATTTCCTGCTGAACACATCATTTTTAGGCTACATAATGGCTCTTAAAAAGAAAAAAAAAAAGTCCATTAGCTTCTGCAAAGTCTTACCTTAACAGTAATTCTGCTCTTGTTATTTGCAGAGCAACTTCGTATCATCTACTATATCCCATTCCAAGTATGAAAACTATCTCACATAGACTGCAACTGCTTGGTTTCTCCCCTCAAAGCACAGTTTGCAAAACAACCGCTATTTGCCCCCTTTTCTGATGGCTGTCGGTCAACATCTGCTGCAGCAGTTGCCCTCAGCATCATTGTCACCATCGGAGCACACCTGTGGTACTGACCTCATCCCTGGCCTCTGCTGACTCACAAAGCTGTCCCGCTCTCAGCAACACAACCCACTGGACATGCAAGAGCTAAAGAACTGTCATTAAAATTTTCAGAGGAGGCCTATCATCCAAGGCCTGTCAGCCTCGAAAACATACCTTCTCTGTTGGATCTTTCTCTCATGGAAGAATACAAACAGCAGCAGCAAAAGAAGAGGGGAAAAAAAAAAACAAAAAAAAACAAAACACACCACCTTTCCAAACAATCTGTAGAGATAACCAGACATAAGTGATCTTCATTAGCTTCCCACCAAAAGTAATTGCTGTAGAGAACTACAGAAGTTATTTTGTACTTTATTAAAAGAGGAAACAATAATTTAAGCATGCACACTGATGGTTTAAGAAAGCACCAGGTGCAACTTTTAGCTCACTCTTCTATATTTATGCTTATTTGTTGCATACTTGCGGTGAGATGGTAAGACAACAGGAAGAAACTTCCATTATTTATCAACATTTACTTAAGATCCCACAGGGTGTAACTTTGTAATCTCTGACTGTAGGACAAATAGTATGTCAGAACACTAGATAAGTGATCTGATGCCCAGCACCGATGTCCAGCACAAGTGACAACTCAATGGAAGTCACTGCACATATATCTTTATTCTTTAAAAGGAGCAAAACTGAAATCAACAAAGGGAAAAACTACTGCTGACTGCCATACCTTTTTCTTTGTTATTCCACACTTCTAAAAGCCTCCACATTGCAGCCATTACATTCTGTGTACCATTCCTATCACATAGCTATTTATGACAAGACTGTGTACTTCTGTTGCTTTTGGTTTGATTTGTGGATCTCAAACATTTCAGTACACAAACTAATTAATCCTAATAAAATTTCTCATAGTTACTTTTGAGAGAAGACAAATTTAGTCCAGAAGGACATAGACCCACCTTCGCCTCCATTTTCCTGGTCACAACAGCAATCTCAATGACTGAGCGAGGCTTCTCCTTCTGCAGAGAGGAGGGGCAGAACTTTTGCAGTGGCTTCCAGTGCTCTAAGACAGAGCAACCCACAAGTCACTCTCGTTTGTACTCTGGCTGTGGCTGTGCTAGTTTGAGTACTGAGATGTTGTAACAGGTTTTCTGACTTTGCTTTTCTGTGTACACCCTGCAGAGTGATTTGCCAGGACAGAATCTGAGGTGATTAACGTTGTTTAAGGTCATATGGGCAGTTCAGAGTTGCAGCTAATTGCCTTTGCCACGCAAACTACCAGTAGAAAGAAATCACAGTACATTTTTGTATCAAGGACCCATTTGATTAAAACGGGCCCCAATATATGCTATTATTCTCCAGCAGCTATGCCAGATTTACTCAAACACAAATAAAAGTAAATAGGCTGAAACATCCTGAGCTTCGGGCACTGTGCTGCATGCCAACACAACAGAGCCTTTGTTACAGGCAGAGCAGTGCTCTCACAATAGAGTTACTGCTTCCAGCTTCAGTTCCTGCACTTCCAGAAAAATCAGTCTTCAAAGAAAAACAAACCAAACCCACACACACTTCTAGTGGAACCAGCTTATCACCATGACACTGGTCTGAGGTGCCACCAGGTGTGACAGTGGCCATCATCTGCAGCACCTTCACTCTTGCTCCGCTTGCCATTGGGTGCAGGGAGGTGCTACTAGGCACAGCCTTGCACCAGGCAGGCTGGAAACCCTCCACGTGGAGTGATTTACTCTGCTGCCTTGCTTGTTATTTGCTTCCACATCTCTTTGCAAAAGGTAGACAATTGTTTTTACCTGTAGCACAAAATGAGTGCGAGTAGTTAAATTAGTGTAAGCTAGCACTGTCCACTGTAAGTGGCTAGAGATGTAACATGCAGACCACTACAATTCCTAAATGGTATATACAGTAAATAAGCAAATAACTATATGTAGTAGGATTAGTGTAGGCTGGCAGTGATAAATTGCAAAGAAAAACTGGAGAATGTTTTGTATATAGAGCTTTATGATCATAACAAGATGGTATCATCATATTCACGGGTAAGCAGCAGAGAAATCTACTACTTTTAAGCCTTATGTATTTGTCATACAGCCAGATTCATGTTGCCAAAATAGTGGGAAAAGTCCCTTCTATGTTGATAAACAGTATCAGGAGGTTTGGAAAGTGAAAGCAACAAAAAATATAAGCATTCAGTGCACATTCAAAACATCACAGAAATAAAAAAAGATCTGCTACAGTACTCAGTATGTGAACTACTGTTCACTGGCTTCTGAAAGTAGCACATTCACCTGGTATTAACACAAAAATTTGAAATGTCTGTTTAAACACAAATACTAGTTTTTAATCCTGAACTGAGGAGTGATTGTTTCTTCTGAAACAATTAACAACAAAGCCTTAAATTGTGCTCTTAATAGAATCTGAAACTCGAGTCCCAAATAGCCCAAACCCATGAGACTGCATTTACTGATCAGCACAAACTGGAAGTCTGGCACTCTGCATAGGCAGAGTCTAGCAGGTTTTGAAGGATCTATGTGTTATTATATTCATACTTGTCAAAGGTTTTATAAAACAATCTTTTAGCTAGCTATCTCATGTTGCAAATAATTCTGAAGTTCTTCAGTTAAATTATATATTAAAAAAAAAGATGAAGTCTTTGTTTTATAAAGGTCTTTGCATGATTGACATGTCTGTAATGAGAGACAGCAGTATGAAACTTTGCAAGATTCTGAAGAAACTGGGGAGTTTTCTGTCTTTTTTTTTTTTTTCATATATTTCTTAGTGCTCAGGTAGAAACAATAAAGCATACCCTGATCTCATCATATCCTTCCAAGTACTGGAGGCTGTTGGATTGTATGTCCTGCAGCAAACTCTGCAGTGACTTTTATTACTTTGTTTAATTACTTTTTATTTTATATAAAATACAATCTTCATAACTTGTCCTTTCTTTCCTACTGAGGAAATAAGGGCTTTCTTGTAAAAAATAAAATAGAAGCCTAAAGGCTGCATAGTCTGAGTAGCTACCAGAGAAATGTTTAATGGGAAGTAAAGCTAACTGTTCTAAGTGTCTTGCTGCCCAGGTTTCTTAAACATGATCATGGTCTCTTCACAAATTCGTTACATCTTGAGAAAAAGAAATGGTTTCTGGTTGGCAATAGGCCCCAAGCCTCTATAATACAGGAGGAATGCCTTCCATTTTACATAGGAAATTATTCCATGGGGTCTGGTCCAAGTCTTAGGTCCAATAACAAGGGTATGGATCTTGGTCCCGTCTCTGTAGCTTCAGCCAGAAGGTACACAACAGCTGGATGGCGATGGACATGTCACAGGTCACATTTGTGGCTGCAAGGGGAAGGAGATGAGAATGAACTTACATGTCATATTAGGTGCTTGTGCCATACCCCTGAGCAGGTTTGGTGGGATGTCTGCAGCATACTCTGTCACCTGATGGCTCAATCTCATCAGGAATTACTGCTGTGGTGCTTGCTGAAGAAAAGGAACAACTGTACTTACCATACTAGTTATCACATGAGGCACAGCAGCTCTGAAAAAAACATGACTGAAATGCTAACTATAGAAGTAACAGAGAGAGTGCTGATAGTCAGTGACATTTTGAATGACTCCAGTACAAAGCACCTAGTGTTCTGCTGGAACCATATTTGCAGCTCCATGCTGCTTTCTTCTGCTTGCACCAAAAAAAAAAAAAAGAACAGGGATTTTTCTAATGAGACTTGGTTATTTACTGTCTCCCTGCAACTTGCTCACTCTTTGTCCATGGGATTTGTTAGCTTTTAGAAGCTACATGTGGAGCCACCACTATTTTTGCTTACATTAGATTCATGTTTCATTTCCAGCTTCAGAATGAACTATCAGCAAAATCTTAACGGCGTAAAGGACGTTAAGTGGTAATGCATGTCAGAGATCAAGAAATGGGTGTCCTGTACTGTAGCTGTTACTTTCTGTGGTCTTAGAAAAGGGGAAGGCAAAGACAGCTTTACACTTTTTGTGTGCATTCCCCATATTGGGTGATTCCAGATACTATTGCAGCTCTGACCAGGAGGTTTTAACGAGCATGTTCCTGAGAAAACACTTCTGTAGTTTTCTCCTGGGGATCGAGAGGAGGCTCGTTTGGAAAGAGAATAAATTGAAAGGAGTTTCCCAATAACATTTTTTTCTGTATGTCTAAATCGTAGACCTTTCTATGTCAACAAGAACTGGTCAGTTATGGATTTTAAATACAGTCTCTTTATAAGTTCCTCTTTTTATGGCTTGGAGTTCTAACTTTACAAACAGTATCTGGCTTCCAGGGTATATGCTAACGCTAATCACTATCATTGTTAGCAACAGGGAATTGAAAGAGGATAAGAAATATGAGCTATTTTTAGGGGCAATAAGCCAGAGCTCTTCACTCTCACAGAAAAGCCATTTTTAGGAGTAAGTGGCTGAGCTGGTTAAAATTCATCACTGTGTCTGCTAGTCTATATATGTCCTTAAAGCTTCCTGATTTTATAGTTTATTATGTTTATTAAGCATTTAAGAGCTTTAAATTGTAACCTTTGGTGTAGAAGAGAGCTTATTTTACAGAGGTTTAGTGTTACTCTGTGTTCAGTTACCCAGTATTAAGTGTTCACTCTGCATGTCAAAAATCCTCTTCAAAAAAGAGAGAATGTCATGGCTAAAAACCCAACTATTTTACCAAAGAAAGGAATCGCATCTGTATTTATAATTAAAAAGTAAAACATTATGGAACGTGTGGAGGTAATTTCTCATTGCTTTATTAAAACTGTTGTGTACAAACTTCTGTGCATTTTGAAAGAGTAGTCTCAGATATAATTAATTGCATTTATCCTTATCGTAAAAGATTTCTGAAGTCTTAGTCAAAATGCCCAGGATTTTCAAACACATCCAAAAGCCCTAGGAGCCTAATCATGGGACATGGTTCTAATACACAGAGGTATTTTAAAATCCCACTCATTGGTCCTGTTTTGTTGCTGATTTGAACTTTTGCATAGTTCACCAGTAGTTTGTAAACCTCTTCCTATATCACTTTCCTGCACACATACCTCAGAAGTCATGAGCAATCAGGCTGCAAGACTGATCTTATTCACGGAGGTCACACACATTACAAATCAGTTGTTAAAGTCATTCAGACCACTTTGAGAATAAAGTACTATTTAAATGTAATATGAATAATACTGCCTAATCCACAGTGCTGATAATTTTCTAGTCTGAGGCAAGGATTTCTTGAGCTTTTCGTCTTTACAGTATTTGGTATTATACAACAACTGAAATTTGGATGTAACTGTTGAGTACTAAATTAGGTATTTGGCACTTTGTCTTCTAGCACATGAACATAATTTCAGAACAGCTCATACTGAGCGATAGGAAAAATAGGGCAGAGAAGAACAAAATCACGCAACAATTTTTACTTAATAAGGTAATACTGAAAAACTTTCATAAAAACAAATATTGTTGAAGAATGTTATCATGTGCTAAGTTACTCTATGTAACAGAATTTTACAAAACACGAAAAATCTACATTTCTGTATGTAAAAAAAAGAGACATAAAAACCCTTCTCTTACAGACTCAGCAAATTTTACTTCAGCAAATGATCCTCTCTAAAGAACAGATCATTAAAACTCCTCATATTCTCCCCATGAGCCAGTGAACAGGTTGAAAACCCAATGTGCTATGAATTAAATTTTTAGTACTACAGACTATAAGGAAACTTATCAGATGCACACAAATAAAAGGAAAGGCATCTCAGGGAGCACAGTCAGAGGCAGCTCAAATACATGTGTGCAACTCCAATTTTAGGGCATGGCAGGAGGAAAGAACATTTATGTACTTGCATTAGGCAAGAAATTTAAAATTAGTCATTTTGATTGTGTACAAGCCAGTTTCTTACGCTGTAACAAATGATGACTATTGCTTCAATAGTATCTTTCTTCTAATGGTAATAAAGGTGTTTAAATCTACATTTTTCAGCATTAAGAGCTAAAGTTTAGTTATTTCTTAATATTTAACTGGTTTAACTTCAGAGAGGCAGATATTGGGTGGACTCTGCTGCAGTCCAGTGCAGGGTATGCAGCAGTTGACTCACAACTATCATCAAGCCTGTCTATACCTACCTATCAAATCCAGCCAGGCAATCTGTGTGGTTTGTAGATCCATTTACGGTGAGCTATTCAAGCTGCTATGTTTGTTCTCAGAAAAGGAACAGCTATTTGGAACATCATACACTTGCATCTTTCAGCAAAACTGTGGTGGTTCTATTCCTTCTCAGGTTTTGCAAAATTGTGTTTTGAGCTGGAGGAGGAAGCAGAATTTGTACCTAATGAAATGGCCATCTGGAGCTAGGGTTTTTCAAGTCTTTTAGTGGAAGTATTGCTTGCTAAGACTTTGATACTATTACTTTTATTGCTTATTTCTACACAAGCTGGCATTTCAGGATTTTTAAAGTTTGGTTTAACAGAATCACAAATCTATTTGGAATGTTGACATATTTGAAACAATGCAATAAATGCAGAGATGTGAGATTGTTTTGCTTAAGCATTTTGCAAAGACTCTACTAGTTTCACGTGATTTTATGAAATAATTGGTTTCCATTAATTCTTAAACTCTTTTTCATAACCGACTGTGGTTATCTTTCACAGTTTATCCATAAGTAAAACATGTGTGTCCTCTAGTTATAATCAGCAACTGGAACCAGACTACTATTTGCCTTTTTATCCTAAAAGCAAATATTTTACTTATAAATTGCTGCCCTATGTTTATGAATGCCCGTATGATAAGAATCTGGAATAAAATAGGATGAAAAAAAACCCATAGAAAGTTAGAATTCTCAGGACTAGCATGAGACATTTGAGTTTTCCATATCTCGACATTGCAGCAAATTGTCCTAATGAACCTTCCTGCTTAAAATTCATGAGTATGCTAAGCGCGTGCAGTCAGAAGCAGCATGTTTTTAAACCTTCCTTAGGCTAAACAAGCCCCATCTGTTTTTATTGGCTTCTGTACCATAGAGGCCATCTATTACCCCTTCACAGAAACATGTCCTTATGCCTGTCGGTTGTTGTCACTAGTGCTAATGCCAACTCTTCCCCCACAGCTTCCTCAACATCCTCACTAGCTCAGGTGAAGTCCTTTTCCGAACTCCAAACTTGCTGTTTATGTCTACAGTTTATCACTTCATGTCATTCCATAAGGGAAGAGCCTTCTCAGCTTTGCCTTCAGCTAAGAGTAGAAACTTTGTTATGCATGTCTTTGTTTTGGTTTCCTCCTGGCTCTAAACATGTTTTGGGTTTAGCTCAAAATTCTCTCACTGAGCCCATGTTGCCTGTGCCTGTGCCTCTGCTGCCTGGAAGATGGCACAGGTCTCTTCATCCTCCCGCCTACAGGCAGCCTGTCCTCCCTGGCTGGTCATCTCAGGCGAGTTTGATAATCCCTAACTTCATTTGCACCTGCCACTCTGACCACTGCCTTTTCATTTGTGTGTTTTTGTTTGTGCAGCTACACAGTGAGCCAGGCTGGAGAACTGACTAAGTTCAAAAGAAGCTTCTTTCCTTCCCTGCAAAGTTGATTCAGCCAGCACTTCCACTGAAGTAAGTATTTGTTAAACTCTACCTCGAGTTAAAAACTAAATCCCTGCTGTTAAAACACACATGCCCTTCCCTCTGTGTACTCTGTCAGTCCTTTGTCCTTTCCTGGTATCAGTCCTTGATTTCACTAGACCTCTCTTCAAACACTGTGGTGTTGTCCACAAATTTGACTACCCAGGGTTTTCTAAGTTGCTGCTGTGTCGTTCTTCAAGTGCCTTCCACTTGAATGCAACAAGCAAAGTTTAGGGGCCCTCCAATATTCCAGTTTTTGAATGTGTGTCCACCTTTGGCAGGTTACACATACGCTGTGATATTTAGCAATACAGAAGTCCTTTGAGATCAGCCAGAATTTGGAAGCTGCTCAAAGATTCCCCAGGCAGTTATGTACAACTTCTTCCTGCATTTAATTTTCAACCCAATGTAAGAAATTAAAACAGTTTTGATAGAAGGGGAAGAAAAGCCTTTTCATTAATTCTTGTTCCAGTCCTGCTGAGCCTCATCAGTATAGTTAGTGCTCACGGATTTATAATTCAAGGTGACTACTCATGTATATGTTTTTTGTTTCAGTAAAATATCTGCAGAATTAGCCATATTTTTTGCACTGGAGTTCAAATCTTGTACTTGGATCTGTATACATAGCCACTATCAACAAGAAGCCCTATTCATTTCAAACATTTCTGTAGCTCCACTGGCAGGACTGTGGTCTGGACTTTAGATCACCTATAAACCATGTAAATATATGAGCTTTATAAAAGATTTAAAATCAGGTTTCTAATTACCAGAAATCTTCTGGAATAGCACAATGAGCTTTTAGCTGCAAGAGAGATGTACCAAACTGACAAACCTGTCTTTGGATACTCTGTTCTGTAAAGCAGACTTTAAAGGCCAGAGCCAGGTTGCTCTTAACAAAGGCAGTTTACCTCCCAGAGCCTAAGTGTACAGGCTACATCCCAGATCATAACTGAAAATGCACAGCATTTCTTTGTTTCTCACAGGGAGCAGGACACAGATACACAGTTCTAAACATTTGCAGCAGCTAATCAGCAGCAATGCAAAATGGAAAGCAAGCAGAACCCTAAAGCCTTTCTGTTGTTGTAGTTGGTAAATAAAACATTGTATTTGGGTTTAATCTAGATTATGCCTCCAAATTTTCACCCTTGAATAGATTTCAACTTTTTGTATTCTGCATATTCATTAAGATCTTTGTTTTTATCGGTGGCTGCTGTGCATTTTTCAATTACTTTTTTAGACTTCCCTGGAAGAGCATGACTTCAAAAGTCATTAGTAAGATACAGCATCCTGAGTGCTGAGCCACTATGCAATCTTGTAAAAATAAAATCTGCATTTCTCATTTCAGGCTTAAATGCAAAAGGAAATATTTTTCTCTTTGCTTTGCAAAAATCTCTTTAAGATTCTCCTTTTAAGGAATCAAAAATAAATATTCTAAAATGTGCAAAATGTTTACTGTTTGTTGCAGTAAAAGGATTGTACTTTTAAAATATGATCATATTCTCATCTTTATTTTTTTATTAACAATAAACAGCAGTAATAATACATTTTTTTATATATAGCAGTTAGGTGTAACAAGGTTACATCCAATCATAAGAAAACTAAACAACCTAATAAAAGCATATGATTACTTTTACATTATTAAATCAATAAATAAGCTCTGCTTATTGGTAATGGAATCAGGTTGCATGCAATTATTTTCCAAATAATTATAATATAGGAATCATACTTCCTTTTTTTTTTTTATTCTGTTTACACATAACAAAACAGAACATGCACTTGTTTGCCGATGAATTTCACATCTATTTTACTGGGGTGGGAAATTATTGCACAGTGGTTTTGAAAGCTTAGGTGTCTATAAACCATTCCAGTGAAAATTCACTTTCTTTTTATTGATCTAGAGGTTTTCAGTTGCTCAGAAGTAGCAGGAGGATGCAAAAGTGTTAGCACAGGAGGAAAGGGAAACAGTTATGGTCACATTATTTATGAACCGCATAACAAAATAAGTGGTGTTGGCTCAACTTTCATTTTGGCATTTCTTGAAAATAGCTATAAATGACTACTGCTGAAGCATCATGTAGGTTTTGTTTGGGTTTTTTGTTGTTCTTTTAAAGAAAAATAAAAACTAAGTAACTTTACAGTAGGAACCTGCAGTGGTGGAACCTTGCACGCATGCTGATCAGCTTCATGTTGTACGCTCAGATCCCTGATAGAGCGGCAAAGCGATAATCCTTTCCTGTGCAGCACAGGAAGATAGCGTTTTCAGTCCGGACCTCAATATGAGAAGTATAATGACAATTCAGAGCCTGGTGCTGATAATTAGGAAGCTAGAGGCACTGATTTATGAGGAAATAACATTGATTAAAATTTGCATTTAGGGCACTTTCTCACAGAGGATCACAACTGCTGTATAGCGTTAGACCAGCGTTTTCAAAAGCAAGCATTAACAGGCTGCTGTACTCCCATGGCCTTCAGTAGTCAGAAGATTTTCTGAGCAGGTGTTTAACAAAGCCAAAGCCTGCTGAACACCCTTGTGCTAAATACTCCATGAGGAAGTGCTGGGCATATTGCTGAATCAATAGACACATTACTTTTATTTGTGAAAACCCTCCGACAGGCACTTTCCTTTGTTTCCAGCCAGGTGCCCCTGATTTAAACAGCTCAAAGGCACAAATAAAGTGACAGAAGTGAAGGGTCATTAGGATTGTATAGACACTACTGGTAATTCAGCAAACTATGTACCTTGGAACCTCTAACAGAAAAACAAGACACAACAAGCTCTCTGCTGCTACTTCCGCCAAAACCTTAGCCAAAAAAATTAAATAAACTTTGAATTAATATGAATGGCACAGCAATAGATAAAAGCATGCAGCAAGAAAGAAGTGGCTGTTGAGGGGTTTGGGTGAAACCAGAGGGAATTGCAAATCGAAGGATAGTTGCATCAGCCACTTAATCACATCCACCACTAAAGGTACGTGATGCAACTGAAAAAAAAATAATATTGCAGAAAGAAGAGATGCAGGTATGTGATTAGATATGAGATATATCCCCACCCTCAAAATGGAGAGTGAGAGCCAGAGAACTTTCCATAATTTTACCAAAAACTATTGGGAAGACAAACTTATCTATAAAAAGGATGAACTGAAGAAGGACCTGAAGAAGGTTCACAGAGACAGATGTGATTTAGGAGTCCTAATAGTGTCACCATAACACTGTGTACACTAATTAACCAACAGAACTTAAAAAAAAAAAAAAAAAGGGGGGGG
>NW_020799108.1:107805-252818 GCF_003259725.1 Athene cunicularia
GGGGGGGGGGGTGTGTGGTGTTGTGTGTAATAATACATTTACGGAGCAGCCAGGCTTCTGACAGATTTATGCCGTGCATGTCATGCTCCCATGGTTTCTCCTACCCTTACTCTCCTCTCCCCTCCAATATCTCCAGTTCCTCCCCAATTCCTACCCTTGTCATGGAGAGCTTTGTAGTAGAAATGTCGACTGGGGTGGGTGGAGAGTGAATGGGAGTGCTAGAAACAAAGGGCAGGAGAGGACATAAGGGCCCACGTGTTGATGGCACTTAGATTAGCAGGTCATCAGGATCCCAGCAGATCTGTGTGCAGCTTCTAAACATACCCAAATTAGGAGCAAAGGAGAGTGAGTAAATCCTGATGCATAGAGATGGAACAAGAGGGAGAGGCTGAGGACTGTCAGCTCCTAAAGGGTGTATAAAAGGCATATCCAAAATTGGCACATGGGGCTCGTTGAGAAACTACAGAAAAACTCAGCATGCTAATCAGCTCAGCTAACAGAAGCAAGGAAATACTCAGTATCTGCTACAAAAATAGAAAGGGATTATATAGAGAGCCTTTACATTGTTTTCCACATCTTATTCTGTGGAATAAGTAATTTGTATTAGTGAAAATGAAGACACTGCAAAGCATTATGAAGTAACCTTGGCGAAGTAGAGCTCAGCCTCAGCGCATGAGTAGTTCTTTGCAGTGAGATGGGTCTTTATGCCTTGACGTGGGACCACGGGCAGCTGTGACTAAGGCATAAGCACATACATCAAAAGATCTAGTGCATATAACAAAATTGTGCTGCTACTGCTGGTGAATATACACTGCTTTTATTTTGGAACGGATTCATATAGGTCGTTGCTCTGCTGAAATACGTACTTCAGTAATAATTTTCAAATCTCTGAGGTTCTCATCATTTAACCATTGTTAATTATTTAGCAATTATGCTGATGAAAGGTTAAAAATGATCGCAGAAGCATTTCTTCAGTTGGGGGCAGGAGAAATGGTTTAAAATTAAATCCTTACAGTTGGTGCTTAATGGTAATGACATGCTATTTTTATATTATTTGAAGTAACAGATGATTACTTAGAAACTTCAATGTTGGAAAATGGGCTAGAAAAGTATGGTGATCTCAATAACAGACAAGCATTCTCTGCTCTGAAATTAGGACATGGTAGAGGCTTTCACAGAAATACAGCTTTACAAATCAATATCTTGATGACCACTGGAAACCACAAGGTGAGGTTTATATGTCAGGGTTCAAATGTAAAATAGGCAGAGTCTTCAGATAGGAGCATTAAGAGAAACCTTGCCTTTCTAAGAAAGAATAAGGTATATTTTCACATATTACTAATACAGTAAGTCATGCATATTTAAGCAAAAAATAAAAGTTAAGCCAACAGTGAGTGCAGTATCTTTGTAAGATCATACCTGAACTACCAGTAATTTCTGTTAGGTTGCAATCTTTTTCTTTCCTATTTTTTGAAATTTAACATAGTTTAAAGAACTTAATTACTGGATCTGAATGTCCCATCAGCCATTTCAGACTGAAAAAATGAAAATGCAATCTATTTAATTTCTCCCACAAGCAATAGCTGGTATCCAGGGTAGACACATGAGCCTCTCTTTCATGCTTTCTTCCCCTCTTTAAAGGAAAGTTGGAACAAATGAGCCAAGCCTTATGCCTCAAAATTAGTAACTCCAGAGCATTTCAAAGCAAGAGCAAGAAATCATCTCAAAGCTGTCAGGGATCCCTGTGAAGAATATCCTGCTAAGCACCCACACTTAGATTGAGGAAGGTGTATTATGAACACCTTTACCAATGGCATCTCAACCCCACAGGGAGGGAGGTGGGAGGAATGCACCCTGCTCACACAAGTTGATCTCAGGTTGCCAGTCACTTGGTGACTTTCTGGCATCCCATTCTAGATGTTACAAAGTCTTCACTGAAAGATGAAAGATGAGCCACTCTTTTGAGTATGGCAGAAGCATTTAACATAACACTGGGTGCTGTAAACAACTTCAAGGTAATTGATGACCTTATATTTCTTAGAAATAGCTAAAGCACATATTCAAGCTGTGATAAGAAGAGAGGTATCAGCACATATAATTTAAATAAGAACAAATTTGAAGATTCAACAATGCCTTGCAGGATATGGAAGTACATGGCAGCATATGGAACTTCTCACACTTTTCTGAGTATTGATTAAGGCTTAATATCCAAACATTAACTGCAAAATATTTCAGGAAATACTGTATTTATGGAGATTGGAGAATACAACCCTGCTGACAGGCTTTTACTGACAGCAAAAGGGGATGTGTTCAAACTTCATCATGAGTGTCTAATAAACACCAGCTTAAATACATACCCTGAAACTTGGAAATATAAATATAAAACTAATATAAAATATAAATATAAAACTAAGTAAGCTAATTATTGCCACTTGTAAATGACAAATGGACTCAAATATTAGAATGCTATTTCACTGTAGTGAGGAGAAAGAAACATGAACAGGGAGATAGGGTAGTATATAATAGATAACCACTCCTTTCCAGAAGTTCTGGTCTATGATACGTAGTCCTTCTCTTTCATCTCTTGTGCTGGCTCCTGTGGTTGTTTCACTCATAATAATACCGCAGTCTTGCAGGTTAGGACTGATAGGCTGGGGGGATGTGTTGCCTATGCTGCTGGGGAGCAAGGCCTTCAGCTCCTGAAGCTCCACAGGTCCACAGCTGATCACCATTTGCTGTCTCTGCTGGTGCCTCTAGCCATCTGCCTCAGCTGCCCCGCTGCTCCGAAGGGCCTTTGCAACTCCAAGCTCATGTGAGTAATGACTGGCAACTCTGCTACAAGTGCTTGCTCCTCAGTTCCTTCTGCTTTGCAGCAAGAGTGCCTGTAACATGCAGGACTGCACAGGGGTCTTTTCTACTCAAAGAAGATTTATTAAATAGACTTCCTGTCCTGTCATGTTAGTCTACATCATTTGCACACCAAATCACATGAGCTGATTTGCTCAGATGTAAGCTCAGTGTTGCAACTACACAATTTCACTCACTTTATGTTATGTCTGCTTATTATAAAGATAAATATCTCACCTATAACACTGGCAGCAAACTGTGTTTCAGAGCCGACCCTTTGTTCCTCTCATGCCACCAGATGTCAACAGTCCTCCTGGTCTTCTGCTGGGAGGGCAGCTCTTCCCTTCAGGACACACCCATCAGGATTGCATTTGTCTAAAATGGGAGAAAATTGTAGCCAATCTACCTGGTTCTTTCTTGAAACAGCAAAAGAGAAGATAAAATAAATGGCTTGACTGAAACCTTAATGTGACCATAAATTGTGGTATAGATTAAGAAGTCAGTTTGGTCATAATAGTAGGCAGAGCTTATCATTACATATCATTTCTTTTAATGGACACTTTCTGCTGCATTTATATGAACAGGGACATTCTTTTTAAAATGAATTGTGTGTGTGTTCCTCTGTGATTTAGAACATCCAAGGCTTCAGGGCATATATATCTGAACTGCACCATACCCTTCCTTTCCTTGTTTGTGGTTTTTGGTGGTTTTTTTTTTTAATCACTGCACTGACCAAACTGTAATCTGCCACTGCTTCCAAGGCAATTATACCATGTCTCCTTATTTCAAGAGCACAAGTATGTTAGACATCCCAAAGTTCCTCAAAGCTCTGGTAGATATTTTTGTCAAGTTCTTCTCTGCTTTTTCTCACACAGAACTGTGAACACATCCCTCATTCTTACTGACACTCAAAAAACTGCTACCCTTTTTCACTTTACAAACCGTACCCACTTGTGGGTTTGGGTTTTTTTATCATGGCATGTTTTTTGGTTGTTTTTGGTTTGTTTGTTGGGGTTTTTTTTAAGATATGACATCTCTAGAATGGAAGCAATTACCCATTGTCTGGGAGATGTTATACATTCATAGTGGCACTGCTCTTCTGAGATCATCTAAAGCACATACAGGTGCATGCAGCAGTTTCTAATGAGTTTTTTTACATTATTGAATTTATCTGTGTAAATGCATGGTAGAAGTCATCTTCCAAAAAACAAATCAGCTGTACCCGCTGAGAGGCTTCAAGGGTGAGATAATATACCTAAAGTGAACCCCATTTATAAGAGCATAGAAATGAATGGGCCCATAATTCAGGGAAAAATAACCCTGTTGAGTCAAGTCACTCCCTTTTGGGAGCTCTGTTATCTTAAACCTGGTATCCATGTGTCTCTGAAGGTCTCCATGCCTCCCGGATTAGCACTGCTGGAAAGCAGGACAGCTATCAAGGCAAAGTCCTCTTCCCCATGTGCTCACACTCCTCACAGCTAGGTTGGAGCAGATCTGAAACTATCATTTCAGCCCCAAACTACTGTCTAAACACAATCTGCTAGTCAGCACTTTTGAAAGAGGTGCTATGTTCTGAGAGTGGCTTTTAATCTATTTCTCTCTCCCTGCACACTCTATTCAAACATTTTCTACTTGTCTTGTAACGCATAAAGCTTGGCAGTCTTCACAGTATAGAGTGGGGCTGACCTATTTCAAATGCCCACAGGTCTTCAATTATCCTCCTTGCTCTTCTGCAATGATTAATGCTTTTGCAAACAGGCTCACACTGGCATGGCTGGAGCAGGCGTGCGCATACCCGCATGTCTGCAGACAGCTGTAATCGAAGACAGGAGCAGAATCACCAATGCTCTGCTGACCGCAGTGCCCAATCAATAATCCATGGCAAAGGCATCACAAGCTATACAATATATCATGGGGTCTGACAGCTGGCAAGTGGTATTGCTAGCAGCAGGATGCCTCAGCGCGAATCCAATTTTGGAGAATTCCGAATGTTTGGAGTTCTGTTTTTCAAAGCACCTACTCAGTATCTGTACGGTAGAAATCTGAAAGAGAATTTGTTAGATGCAGTCATTTGTATTGTTCCATCTCCATAAAACTGTGTTTTTCCCACTGTGGAAGTGATCTATAGTTGAAAATAAACATGAATATATGGATGAAAAAGATGAAAAATAAAGGTGAGATTTTCCTCCAGCATACAAGGAGTAAAATCATACATGCCAGAAGACTTGTTTAAACTGTATCTGCTAAATAAAAGTATGCATTACAGAGATGTAGTTATTTTGTAAGGGTCCTTCAGACTCATACATTTGTCACAAATCTGTGATTTAGTAGCAGCCAAAGACAGAGGAGAGAAAGAAATGCTTTGGGGGTAATCTAAAAGGTAGCTTTGTACCCTCAAGCTGCATTTGGGGATCAGATCACAACATGGCAACACATCTGCTTGTAGGGAAGGCATTTTTCAGTTTGGTTACATGCAGCCTCATCTTGCAAAGATCCACATTACTGTGCATCAATGGCACATCAGGGCTTCGTGGCTTCTGATAATTCAGTTTCATCAGAAAACCTAAGATAAATTGTATGAGACAATCACTGAGAACAACATTAGGTGTGGCTTTTATTCGTTCCATAATTCTAGTTGTTAATTTGTTTTTGTATTTTCACGTTTTTCTCTTATTTTATTCTCTTTCCTTGTACCATTCTGTATTTGTCCTCTGTGTAACTATTTCTGTCCCTCTATGATCCAAACATTTCCTCTGTTGTGCAATCCTTCTTTCCTTCTCTCCTGTTCCTCTTTCTACATCTTGTCTCAGATTTCTTCTTTTGTTGTTTCCACATCTCTTCTTCCCTCACCCTATGTTTTTTATCCTTTGTTTGGGTTTGGGGTTTGGTTTTTTTTTTGCTTCCTAAGTCTCATAGAGTTGTGTGCCTACTTCTTGAGTCCCTTTAAAAATATTTCCATCTTTGCTAGATACCTTTCTGCGTTAGCTTCACCTACATCTCATTGCCTAAATGGTAACTCATTGTTAGGTTGTAGAGAGGCCAAGCACACTGATAAGTTGAACTCATACAAACAGAGAAAACTCCAATTAGATTCTTTAGTGGTAACTGATAAATTAACACCACATTGATTAGGTTTTAAGGATGGACTCCTGGTAAGCACAAGGAGTCCTTCTGGATATCCCTTTTACCAGTTACCATTTGCTTGTAGTCTCCCTACAGAGCTCACCAGTTTTCCTGGTAGGTGCATCATCTCTCTGAAACTACTGGCATTTTTACAAATACATTCACTCATGGAATGACAGCAGCAAGCAATTCAGATAACACTCAATTAGCAGGAAACTGCAAATAATGTGCTTGTCAGACACCTCCCAGTCCCACTCCCTTTCTCTGAATGTTCAGGCCAGGGAATATATTTTTTTTCCTCCTCTACTTTTCTGTGATTTGCATTTTCATTTGCTAAGTGTATTACAATGTCCTATTTATCTTGGACTGCAGCATCAAGATCTTTGTGCATCTTATTCCCTCCAGGAATTTCCCAGGCAAGTATTTCCCCAGTGCACCTATTTGTTAAACAAAGACAAAAGATTTGTCTAATACAAAAAAGTAGAGACTGTCCTCAGAGAAAGCCAAAATCCTTCTGAAGAATAATTAATTTTCTGGATACAATTCAACAGAATGCCATTGTGTGTGTGAACATGTGTTAGCAAGAAATAAAAGCTTGAAATTGCATGAGCTCTCTCCTAGCTGATTGGAATAATCAGTTCAATGTATTTGGGGGTTCTCATATACATTTGTTCAAGCCTTCACCCAGAATTTCTGGAATTACTTAATACATTCCCTGAGAGCCCTTAAAAATTGTTCGCTACTTCCAAACACTGGATTCTCGGGGATGGGAAGAGAGAGTTTACCATATTAGAGAAACACAGCTTCAACCTGAACAGTGTCCCCAGCAACATGTTTATGATGATACATGATATATTCCCTTAAGATAGTGTTAGAAATAGTTAATTATTTTGATTCCTTACTTGCTGGGGAGACCATGCACCATGCATATATGCTTTTAGCCACCACTTCTCTGGCTGATCCATGGTTTTCATTGTGTAGTACCATCCAAGAGGGCTCACAGAGAGGCTTCAACTCCTTGGGAATGCTGCCTGACCCTGTCCTTCGGTTCAGCCAACAGTGACCATTTCAGCTCTGTTTAGCTCTATGAAAGAGGAGGGCCCATGGAGCCAATCCAAAATTGCTATCACTCTCTTCAGCTTCAGGAAGAACCTTCACTTTGTTTGGAGGGTCCTTTTGGAGAAGGACTCCAAACTGAACTCTACATTAAGTCGAGCTTTGCTATCCAAAGCAGTTTTTAATTGCTTCCTGTTACGATGGCTCAAAAGCATCCGTGGGGAAGTGCTGAGTTGAAAGTTGATGCAAATTAAGCTTTCCAAGGACTGACTTTTCCCAGTGTGCCAATAACTGGCACACAGAGAGCACTTCATTCTCAGTGGCTTTACCCCCATCAGGAGTTCTGGGTAAACAGTTTATGCAGATGGGTTAGCTCTCTGCCCATTATTCTCCCTTTCACCAAGAGATGAGAATCCTGAAGATTCAGGGCATGGGGCTTAAATGAGGTTTTATGAAATAATATTTTTCTATTTTAGAGTAATACCTGTCAGAAGGAAAAACAAAGAAAAAAATTACAGGAGTTAAGATTCCCATAGCTGCATCCAAGTATTTTTAAAAATGTCATTATTCCTCCAGACTTACCACAATGTTGACGATACTGTGCAGAGGTGCAAAGTTCTGCAGCTGAATCACTCTGTTATCAGATGCTGTGCGGTCTGTGAAAACAAAGAAGTTTCTGTTGATTCGAGGTCAGGCAAGTTCCATCATACTTATCTCTTACTGACTAGTCCAGAAAGTGCCTCCAAGATTTAAGATGATCTACTACAGTTACATTTGAGTGCATTCTCTTCAATTTCCTCAAATATATACACGTGCTTACTTTCCTTCCTTGGCTTCAGCATCCCCACAAGACATGAGCCTGCCTCCTCAGCATCCTCCCCACCTTGATCTGTATCACCACCTACAATGTCAAGAAGCAGGATCAGCTGGGGCATCCTGGGCCAGCAAAACATACTCTTACTGCTTTGCATCTTTTAGAGACATGCCTGTGAACAGCAGTCTTCCCATTTCTCTGGGAAAAAAAAAAAATAAAACAACACACAAACAACAACAACAACAACAACAAAACCCCCAAAACCAAAAGAAAGGTGATTCTGCATAGTGTCCTTCTGTGCCATATGATTCTTTTTTAGGTCCTTTCCACCCTTATTTTTTCAATCCAGTTTTGAGTCTGTGTCTTCTTCCCTCAACATAAGGCATGAGCTTTTAGTTGCAAGAGTTTCTTAAGCCCACTCATTCTAGGAATTTTCTACCAGTGCACCAAGTCTTTTTTCAGCTGTTAAACTGCATACGTTCTCTTTCCCACTTTACAAAAATACTGAGATTACTAGTTGCTTTGTCTAATCTTAACTTTTCCAGCCCACTAACCCTGTAATCAAATGTATTTGAGAAACAACTGAATGGAGTCCAGAAGCAGGGTATATTTGATTAAGGCTGGCACTATGCAAATATAGCTGCACTCATTCTGGACCAGATCCAGACTGATCTGTCTTATGGATTTACAGGCTCAGTTCAGCCTGGTGAAGTTTGTACCATATTGTCTTGCACAATATATAGGCATATCCTCCCTCACCTAGGCAGCACTGCAACTACAGCTGTGCATATTAGCCCTTGACTCAGTAGCCTCTGCTCCCTGCTCCACTTTCATAGTTGCTTTTCTGTTGTCTCAGTGCACAGCCATCTTCATTTTTCTGTACTTTAAAAATCTGGACTGGCTGTTAGTTCTATATCTGGGAGCATTTCCTTCAGGCCAGGGTTCTGGTCTGTGCTCCCTTCTCACACAGGGTGACTGCTGCACAGGGTGGGACAGTCAGTGCCTCTTCTCGATGCAGCTCCATAGCACCTGCTGGTCTCCCTGGCTGCTGCCTGCTTCTTACTCTACCATCAGCAATATGGGATGATTTTTTCTTATAAATATTCTTCACTGAATTTATTAAAAATGTCGACTACCACTAGTTATTAGTCATGGCAGAAAGATGTACCTACACACTAATCTGAGCCATAGGAATTAATGGGAATATGAGTTCCCTGTTTAGCAGATTTATAATGGGAACAATTTTAATCCCTCTTGAGCAAAACTGGATTTAAGCAAGTTTAACCAATACACAAAAGACTCTGTAGCTAATTAGCACGTCTTTGTAGTATCCAGACCCCAATAAATATTAATGTGATATCCTAAAGAATGATTTTTATGTTCCTGAATCATATATTTATTAAGCCAAGATTTGACCTTTTTGGAGATTACATGGGTGAACTCCTTCACTCTGCAAACACAGGCAAGAATCTATCTCCTTCAAGCATACCCTAAAAGAATTCAAATGCCACATCCTACACTTAATGGACACATTTGATTAAACTGAATACAAAAAACCAAAAGAAATTGAAACCTCCTAATCTAGCTACAATAAATTAAATATTAACACATTATCCACACCTTTAAAATGCCATGTATTAGTTTTGAATAATGTCAACAATTACAAATCTTCTGTTCTTCCCACACTAAGAGGAGTCTATATATATATATAATTACTACTAAAAATCCACATTAAAATCCTTCTGCGGGTACAAACACACCCAAAGTAGTAAATGCTAAAATGAAATCTATCAGTGTAGCAATCATTTACTGTCACATATGCATTCTGCTATTTTCCTCCCAAATTAATGATCAATAGGATTTTAACTCTTGCATTGCACGCCCAACAGTTCTCTTACAGAAAGGAGCAACTGATAACAGAGATAGCTGTTAGCCCTCACGTTGAACCACTCAGCAATCTGCATGCCACCCCGTCTGCCAAGGGGTGATGTGGAACAGATGAGATCATGCTTGGTGTGGGGATTTCTGACTTCCAAGAGCCCAAGGGGGTCTGCAGCGCTCAGGGAAACGAATTGAGAAAGGACAACTGTGACATTCAAATAAGATGCATGCTACCTGTGAAGAGCTGTGCAAATATGTTGACAGATTTCATTTTTCCATGACAGCCACCCACATTACGTTCCCATAAAACTTTGGCTAAAGCTATGGAGTACTGTACTTACAAAAGAGAAGGGGGACTTGTCAGCCTCCATGGGCAGAAATCTTAGAACTTGGCCAGTGATAAGACTCATGATCTACCTAGAAATGTTTACAGGAACTAATAAAAATCAGAATCCATGATCTTGCAACTTCTGGCCTACCCTGTTTTAGTGTGAGTATGCTGCGAAGAAAGTTTCTCCCACCTCAGCTGCAGCCAGGAGTGACAAGACTGCCTTGTCATATCTGATGTGTGTATAAATACCTGGGGAGAGGTGGTCCTATGGTGGTTGACGCTACTAAAATAACCCATTCAAGAATACACAACTCCTCCCAAAATATTTCTACTATCAACTGATATAATGTACACATGGCTGCAAAGACTTGGGATAGCACAAAGCATCTTTTATCAGGCCATCATTACTTTCAATATCATGTTTATTTTACCCAAAGATATTATTTTACTTAAAAAATAAAGACTACCATAGTAATCAGATATGCCTATCGCACATCTGCAGCAATACTGCTACAGTTACTTAGCAACCAGTAAGATTTTTCTTTCCTGACAGAATTAAAAAAAAATCATGTAAAGGAAGAGAAAATTGGAAGCAAATTGAGTTGAATAAAAAAAAAAAAGCAAATGGCATATTAACATTCAACATGCATAACATGGGGATTAACATGGGCATGTCTTTGCTGTATGCACCAGCAACTATTGCAACAGCATTCAGTCAGCTTCTGCTATTAAAACCAAAGATCAATCTAACTTCAATTTTCCTACCATTAAGATGTGTTATCTACTATGTTATGACTTTATATCCTCTTCTATGTTTCATATTGCAGGTAGAGAGAGGCAACGAAAGGAAAAATATTATGGTGACTTAAAGTTTCTGTAGGTGAGTACCATCCCTCGCACTGAGAAGGGAAAGCAACCTCAGACAGAGGAATTCATAGGGAGCAAAATTCTGCTCCCTGTATTCAGTAAGAACAACCACAAAAGTTCATGGGCCTTCTGCAGAATCGAAAACTTGGCTGCTGAAGAAGAAAGCACAGAGACATGGCTGTGCTCCCCATTCTAGCTGGCCAGTGGGTTTCATGTACACTGTTAAAATCTGCTCAGGCAGATGGAGGGACACATCCCCCACTTTTCCCTTGACCGGATTGCTCCCTACCAACTCAGGCAGAACTTAGAAATTTCTCCGATTCACTTTAAAAGGTGAAGATTTAATATATGTTCTGGCATGGGGGAAACTTAATGCAATTTCTGTACGTTGACTAACCAAATATAACTTTTGGGCCCAATTTTTATTATTTAGGAAGGAATGAATCATATTTTGAAGGAAATTACAGACTTAATTACTAAAAGTAATAATGCTATGAATAACCACTTAGATTCTCAGCAGGAAGTAATTACATTTATAGTAGTTTGGAAAATGTAGCACTGTGGTTTTCTTTATAAGACAGCAGTGTTTCATCAGGATTTCATAATTTATATTAACTTCCAAGGCAATAAGAGTCTTAAGTATAAAATAGCAGAGACCAACATTCACTTCTGTACTTAATTATTACATTATTTTTTATGTTTCATTTCAGCGAAGATACTGATGGCAGTTACAATTTATTGAGCATTTTCAGTGGAATCAAATAAAAATTTTAAAAATAGTAATTTATTTCATGTTTTCCACTGAGATAGTCTTTTGCCAATAAAGCCCACAAACTTACTGGGCTTTGTTTCATATTTGTTTGCAGGACAAAACATCCCTTGAAACCTTTCTATTATATTATTTTTTTTCAAAACATTGGAACAGAAATCCAAAGGGCTCTCCCACAATGTTTGATATCATGCAGATCTGCCACTGTTTTATTCTGGCTTTCTATAAAACAACTTTATCTTGTCAAATGCAAGAGAGAAATAAAAAGGTCTTTTCAAGTATCAAAGAGAGAGAAAATTGAAGTCAAAAAGTGGTTGTGGGCTGGGGTTGTGTTGGTCTGAAATTTCAGTTAAGCATCAACCATTTTAAAGGGAAGCATGTCCCACAGAAAAGCCATGGTGAGTAGTGGCATCAGGAACGGAATTGCTGTGCCTCGTTAATGAAGCCTGCTTTCCCCTAACTTCTCGTATTTGATATTCCTTTGCTTGTACAGCAAATGTTTAATTGTACGATTTTTGTGTGTGTCTATGTGTGTGTTGTTTGAAGTTTCTCAAGGGAACCAATTGCCTTTTAAAGCACAATAGACACGGTTATTGTTAATGTGAGTAACTCTGGTTTCTGGAGACCTGTAAAGACTGTAGGCTGTGTGAAGGGATGGGGTCATCATTAGGAGAATGAAATATTCGAGCTGTATCTTTGCCCCAGCCACTCAGTGAGGCAACTGATCTGAAGAACACTTTTATTCTGCAGGGTATGATTTCTCCCTCTCTTGTTTCCAAGCATTCTGAAGTAAGGAAATACTTTATTTTGCCTGATGCTGAATGGTTTAAGAGCTGGCTTCATCTCAGCTCTGTGCAACCAGTTCAATCTGCAAGTTCATTTGCACTTGGCAGAAGGAACCTTCTCCAGTTCTCTCCAGTACCCAGCATCAGTCTTCTTGCGGCTCTTAACCCAGTCTGTCACTGACAAAAGAGGCTTTCATTGCCTTTGGACTTTAAAAATTACATATTCCTCCACAGTTTGTCCTGGAGAGCAGGGAATGCCATACAAAGTTTCAGTGAGGTGGAAAGTTCTGATTTCCCATAAGCAGAGGAGTGGAACAGGACTGCAAAAGCTTAGATGAAGATACGATCATTTTAAGAGGCTCAGATGAGGAGTATCAATGCATACTCGTCTCTTTATTCAGTCTTTTGAACGCTGCAAGAATTGTCACTGAGGCAGTGTAGGTCTGAAAGGCTGCCTGCGTGCTCTCTACAGCAATGGCAAACATGAAAGTATTACTGTCAGACTGAACAGAGCAGGTCGAGTTCTTCACAATAGGCACAGCAGCTGACACTGATTTTCAGTGATGATTTTAGTCTCATTAACCTCTAGCTACTTGAGAGATCTTTCTTATGATTTCATCTTTATTCATATCACACATTTGGTATCCTTTCTACATAATCATATGAAGGTTTTTTACAGGACTTCTATTTTCCCTTTTGTTACTTGCAGCTGGACTAATGTTTTATATAAATCCTGGAAGGCCTGAAATTGAACTGTATGTAATTCCAAAAAAATAGAAATAGGCCTCCATATAAAGAAATATAAAGTACCAGCATCCTAGTGAGAACCAGGTACTCTCCCTGGACTACTGAAGCATGGAGGATGGTGTGAGTTCCACCTTGGTATCCTGCCAGTCAAGTTTAAAGCCAAGTCTACCAACAACTGGTTTTCCTCCCCGTCTTTAAAGAGAGAGGTTCATTATCTCTTCTTCACATCTCCATGCTTCACTCCAAACCTTTAATTAAGGGAAGGATGCAATAGATTGTTAAACTTCCCTACTTTAGACTTGTCTCTTCCCCTTCAGTGATTCATCGTGTTAGTGAGATTTGCTTATAGGGCACATAACTCAGAGAGCAACTTTTCTTTGCAATTAGCTATACAGACTGACCTCTGTCATCAGGAAGGGATGAAAATGACCTTTAAAATAGCTGGCCAGATTCATAGTTACTTATGGCTGTGCTGAGGTGTCTATGCCACACTGCAGGGAATATAGGACAAAGTGTGGGTCCTCCTTTGCTGAACAGGGCAGGTGGAAGGACCATCTGTACTAACTCCTGCTTGGTAGGGAACTTGTTGCCTGTGAACCTGGCAACCTCTCATGGTGCTCAGAATTGCAGGATGGCAAGAAAGCAGACTGAGCAGTGAAACTTCTACTGACTTGTTTGGGTCCCTCTGCCAAAAATTCCCTATGAGGCCCTCAGGAGAAAAACAGACCTTCAAGCCTATCACCTAGACAAACATCTCTAGGGAAGTAGCAGCCAAAGCTAATTTCTAGACTGGCACTAAAACAATCTCCCTCCATCAAGCCAATTATTTTTGTGCTATTTGCTTCTGAAGCCAAAAAAGGCAAGATAAGCAAATGATATAACAGCCTGTAAGTGTTAGTGACCAACTAAGTGTATAAAAATTCAGTAGAGCTTTGCTACCCAGGAAGAATATACATTCAACAACAGGGATGTGATTTCAACTTCATTAAATCAAGAAAAGGGAAACTGCATGTGAATTATCACAATGAGAGAAGTGTCCAAACAGTCTGACTTGGACCAAAACCCAGACAGTAACTGAAGTAAGACTACTTCCCAAAGAATCATCATAAGGACATGTAAGCAATATTATCAGATGTCTCGTTTTATTTCTAACCAGCCCCGACTACACTTCAAGCCAGAAGAGTCTATGGGAACAGACTTTTCCTATGGCACAGAGGCTCAGGCAGGGGCCCATCCTCAGGGGTTCATTTTAAGTTTTAGTTTGCAAAAATTCTTTAAGACAAGAATCACTTCTTCCTCTTTATATTGAGCTGACACCAAACCAGACAAGTCAATACTGATAAAGAAATTACAAGTCAATAAAGTCCTGCTTTTTAACCCTCTGTTCAGATGATCTTGGTAATAAATACTGTTGCTAATTCTGCACATTTTCAGTCTGATCATAGTCAGAGTGAATAATACTCTCAAAGATGAAATGAAAGCACCAGAGTTATTTTTTCATCCTCAGGCCTGAGTGATTACTTTCCTGCTTTCCTACATCAGTGCCATGAGATAAGAACCACAAAAAGCAAACTGACAACATACCACTACTGTCTGTGAAAGACACTGCACTGATCAAACCATTATTCTGCCATAGGCAATGTGCCTGGGTGAAATGTTAAGAGATGTCATGTCAGTTCAATGCAAAGAAGCACAATTCATTCAACTACTCATCAAATATGCATTATACAAATGGGGAAGCTCTACCTTGCTTAGTAAAGATCCATCTTTAGAGGTAATAATGTTTGTGATGGAAAACTATTCTGCTCTGGTACCCAAAAATGAAGGCTCCTACCTGTAAGAGAAGGGACATTTGGAGAGGTGGCAAGGGAACAGCAGAGGAACTGGTCCTCATAAAATTAATTATTGAGATCAATCTGATTTTGAAGCCTAATCCCAATCTTGAAAGGTGAAGAGCCTCTTCAGAAGTGAAAAATAAAGAAAATGCTAAATTCTAAAAATGGTTCAGAGTGAGGAAAACACATCTCGGGACAAGTGAGTGAGGATACACAAGGGGGGCATGACATTGGAGATACAATTTTTACTATTTTGTATCTTAGAAAGCACAGTGCTAGAAAGCTTGGTGAGAGGGCTTTGTAACCAAATGAATGTAAGGTGATAAGTTAGACAAAAGATGTACCAGGCTGAGGACCAGCGGGAGTGCTGTGTGTTAAAGTAAGCTGAACAATTATTGAAAATGACCAAGAGTGAATAACAACTAAGAGCAAGAGGCACCAGTTCCAACTAAGGGAAAACGGTGATAGGATTTCGTTGCTCCAGAAACTGTAGGAAGAACCCTTATCTCCAAAAGCTGGATGGGCAGAAGCAGGCAGGTCTTTCTGTGGAAGAAAGATGCAGTTATGGTACAGTAGTTACATGGAGTGCCATTTCTTTTAATATATAGTATCCTTATTCTTTTGTCCAATTCATTTCACTCCAGAGGCCCAAAAGTAGTTTCTTACATCAATTTATTTGTCATATGCCTAAGCTGTAGGCTTTCTGGAGCAAGATCATGGGTTTTTTGTGTGCAAGCATTAACGAGCAGAGTGGAGGTCTGATTGCTGACTAAGATCACTTGAAATACAAATACTAGTAGGAAATACTGGGGTGGGGGGATTGAGGAGCTATCTAGGCTAGTGTATAAAAGAAAATGATGGATGCTTGAGCCTCACATAGAAGGTTTGCTTTCCTAACACTGTATACTAAAAGCATGTAAGCTTGGTAGGGTGGCACCTAAATGATTTTCAACCGTTTTCTTAGATTGTGTCTAACTTAAGACACTACATTTCTGGTCTGTTTAAGATTGGTTCATGTCAGTAGATCCAAAGTAGCAGTCTTTTGACCTTGGAGGAGAGGCTGAAATGCTTTGTTACTGACACACGGAAGCCATCTTCTTAACCGAAGGTATTTTACCTTCAATCATTGCCCATGAAGAGGAGACTTGCAGAGCTAGAGACTACTAAGGTTAGGTTCTGATGGTCAGATATGATTATGTCTCTTCAAAGTTAAACTACTTGAGAAATGTGCGC
The DNA here is from genome assembly GCF_003259725.1 of Athene cunicularia. Lineage (NCBI taxonomy): Eukaryota > Metazoa > Chordata > Aves > Strigiformes > Strigidae > Athene > Athene cunicularia. Next base: position 124,094 of record NW_020799108.1, read on the forward strand.
GTGGGGTTTCAAAAACGTGAAGTGTCAGGCAAAGGATATTTTTAATCGACTTTCAACTCCTCCTGTCTAGCACAACAACTTTCACTGTATCCGTGGCAGACACTGTGTTTTGCAAAGTGCAAGTGACTTTTGGAAATCCTTTGGTATACAGCCAGGTGGAGATCGTGGTTGAACCCCATGCTCATCTTAAAAATACGTCAAGTCCAGTAGCTACTCTTGTACTGTCAGTTATTCTAAGCTTTGCTGTTGGTATTCAAGGGATGGTTAGTAAGTCCCTTGTATTCAAGCTAGCCTTTTTGGTCAGTGCAAAAACTGTGTAACATAGATTTCTTTTCTTTGAAAGATTGACACTTATAAAGGCATCTCGATTTAGTTCAGAACCACTCCATTTAGTGGACAGATGATTTAAGCCCTCCATAGTGGATAAATCATAAATGCTGAAACCGAGCTTTACTGTTGTGATAGGCATCTGCACTGAACAATCTATAAATAAAATAATCCAAGTGACTATACATCATAAATATTTATTTCCCAATTTATGTTTCCCTACCCATCAGACAGACCTGGGACTGAGGCTGAAAAATATATTTGTGACAAAATCTTCTAGCAGCTGCAAAATGAGGAATGGGGACATCTTGGGGTCTCTATTTTAGAGGTAGTGAGAAAGTGGGACTGAGTTTCTTGGAAGTGTCCCCCAGTGGCTTTCCTTACACATTTCACAACATGAGCTAGACAGCTGTTCTCATGTTCTCTGGAGACAAAATAAAGATGACTTTTGATACCAGTGTAACTTCTTTTTCAGTTAACAAGCTGTCCCTCTAAGTCAAGAGCTGCCCTCGGTGGCCACTGCCTGTAATCCCACACCAGTTCAGGTGTATGACAGGAAAGGAACAGAAAAAACTGCGAGAGGTTGATGGCCCTGACAGACCGTTAGACTGTTTCGCTGGGGAAAGCACTTCACAGCTGTTAATATTAACTCGGGTACTCTGAAGTCTTGAATTACTAGGATTTTCCAGAAAAAAAGTGAATCCTTGATGAAAATGCATTGATCTAGCAGGAAGGCCACAAGTCCTTGTTGTTACGTGAGCAGTTGATACTGTAGTATCTTTCACACTGGAGCCTTCTGGGAAAAAAACATCAAATATTTCACTCGTCGCTCTCAGTTTCTACATTTTGCTGCAGAGTATTTTTAACGGCATTAATTATTGTTTGGCACTTGTACTTGAAGTGTTCTCTATGAGTCAGGCTGAAAGTTGACATGCACTAAATAATAATACAGAAGCAGCCAATTAGTAAAAATGCATCAAAGCACTCTGTAATGGAGCCATAGTAGCGGCTGATATAGGACTTTTGATGTAATTACTGGGGCTAAGATGTCAAATGATTGAACAAACCAGCAAATCAATGAACTGTGCATGTACAGACTATTAAAATCTAGAGTGGCAAGGGATCTCAAGGTATCATTCAACACAGTACTCTGCAGTGAGTCATTTTTGGCAAAAGTTTGATGAGAGGTTGTGAAATCTCCTCTGTTGTAGGTTTTAAGAACAAAGCCTAGGCGATCTATGCCAATGCTTACTCACCCAAACCATGAGAACTTTTTCCTACCATCTAATTTAAATCTTCCTTCCTCAAATTTAAGCTCATTGCCTCTTCTGCTAGTCTCAGTCAACATGAAGAACAGGTTGTTTTATTCTTCTCTGCTGCAGCCTTTCACAGATTTGACATAACATCAGACGTTGCACAGGCTCTGGGGAGGGCTGCGCCCACCCATCCACCACACTGTGAGTGCCAGCAGGTCTGAATGGGGGGAATACCCCACTGCCAGGGCTGCAAACAGCTAGTTCAACCCTGAGGGCCAACGTATCTTTGCATATCCTGTCTCTGCTATCTTAGTCAAGGCTGGGGCTGTCATCTGATAGAAGAGGGCGCTAAAATCCAGGATCGCTGTCACTGAGTCTTGATAAAGTTATTGACCTCATAGATAACTTCTTTAAGTTGGAAAAAAAGACTTAATTCTCTCCTTACTTCTAAGCACAACTAACTCTTGCTTTAACTAGGGCTTGGGCACAGACTTCACATACATATTGTGAGAATATCAATATTTATTTTCTTTTTTTGTTTTTTTGTTTGACCTATTTAAATCATATAATTAGAAAAAAAAAAAAACCAAAAAACAAACCAAAAACACATAAGCAGGACTGACACATTATTCAACTTTGGAAAAAAAATTAAATGAGACAAAAAAAAGCCCCAAACTGGGCTTTTAAAGTTTGGGATATTGTCCCAGCAGTAGAAAAATTACTGAGAGGTTGTTGGAGGAGGGACATCTTTTAAGGTTTCTTGCTTTCTTTATTTCTTAGCTTAGAGTCCTGAAACTGAAGTAGTTGCTGACCTCTAACCGTGATATTACGAAGTGAAAATGAGGACATTCTGATAGGAAAATAGAGCCCTGTGTGTCACTCACTGTATACAAGTCTTTAATACTAGTGCCCTCGGATAATTGACTAGTCATGAAACTTTCAGCGATTTACAACAAAGAAAAAACCAACTATTTAATTTCACTGCTTCTCTACAAAATATAAGTTATTATATTTAAAAATGAGTGTTCAATTGACTGAGGAGTCTCAAACTGATAATTCAGTTGTGCCCTGAGCAATAGCTGTAGCAGGCTGAATGCAGCCTCAGTGCTTCCATTACATGGCACACAGCGGGAGATGAGGAGGATGATACAAACAGCAGGGTTACAACAGCCTCCTTTTCTGTGAGCACATCTGCCTGTCTATACTATCTATTAGCAGACATCACATGGGCAATAGAAGCTAAACTGAAACTCCTTAGGTGATTTCAGGGCTGTTTCAGAAGATAGCACACAAAGATGTGACAGCTAAAAAGCAAGGTGCTGAAAACATTTAGAGTGAAAGTGTTGTGCGAGGTGGGGTGGAGATCTGGAGTATTTTTCAGGTCTGCAACAATGGTGGCAGGGGTCTCTCAGGAACTCATCTGCAAAGTACAGGAGGAATATGAAGAATGAAACGAAACAAAAAGCCTTACACCCTTTCCTCAGCGAAAGGCCTTTCTCAGGGCTCATACCTGAGAAGAGAGGTGCTGGTGTTTCACTTTAATAGCCTCACAGATCCAGCTTGGCAATAAAAGGAATAAGTGGGTAACATCCTCTAAGAGCCTGCCCACAGTCACTGAAGGGTCCTGCAGATGCCTGGGGCTTCTTCCCCTGCCACTGCGGCAGGTCCCAGACAGTGCTGGGCTGGGGAGCGCTGCCTGGAGCAGGCTCATCCTCTGCCCCTTCCTCTCACTTGCTGCAAGGTGTTTAAAGGCAAACCTCAAAGCTTCTGCTTCGAGAAGAGATTCTTCCACATCAAATTCACTTGATGGATGTTTATCCGGAACACTCTATTTATTACCCTGAAGCTTGTATTCCCAGTTATTTCACATGAACAATGGTGGAAGTCACTTGAATGGTATCCAAGGAGACAACTTCACTGAACTAAACTAATTAATCTTGTCTTATTGCTGTTTACAGTTGTTTTCAAATAGACAGTAACTGATCCCGTAGAGCCCATTATAGCTCCCCTGTACAGAACACTTCATAAAGATATGCAATACGTTTATCAGAGCTGGTTTTGCTTCTTAAAATAATGTTGTTAAGCTTCTCGATTTCATTCATAACGTAATTATTTTCCACTTCTTGCTGTCAGCCTCTAGCTCACATTTTGCTCCCCCTGGATCTCATTTTCCTTTCGTTTCAGTAACATTGATTTCACCCGTATGTGCCTTCTGTTTCTGGCGCATTATCCCACTTTTGCCACTAGGTGTCATCAGAACGCACACCAGCACCGCGGCTCCCCCCCTGCAGAAAGATTCGGGAATTCGGGGAGGGAGGGGAAGGGAAATTCTCATGAGCTGCCAGCAATTGAAAGAGTAGTAAGGGGACCACAGTTCTGATTTCTCCATGCCTTTCTCTGTTTAGCTATACTTTTGCATTACAGCAACAAGATGCAGACATCACACTCCAAACATTTACACTGAGGGTGGCTGACATCAGTTTACCTTCGGTTTCATTAAGAGTTTATTCTAAAGTCTTCCCAGATTTACAGTGTTCACCAGCACGCCTGGAAGAACCCTCCTTGCGTCAGGCCTTCCTGAAAAAAAAAAAAAAAAAAAAAAAAAAGTACAAATTGAAGAGGCATCAGATAGGACATTCTCATTTATTCCAGGGTTTTACTTAAAAAGCATTTAACACCCCCCCTGCCCAGTAGACGGTAAAGCAATTTCTTTTTTAAAACAAATGTAACTCTTCATCCTTGTCCTCTGTCTCTCGCTCCCTAAATTTTTACTTTTTCAACCAAAACGTTAAATGCTGTTTCTACCTATCACAGTCTAACTGCCCATTTCTGTATGCTGTCACTTGTCCAGCTCTTCATCTCTACACTCATTTACTGCACAGGGGAATTCTTTTTTTTAAACCACCTGGACCAGAAACTTCAATAAATGACAGGCATTCACCAGGGCTGTTAATCAGATCCCTGATATAAAACCAGTAGCTGTCAAGTGCAGAAATAAACCTGCCCTGAATTTGCATAGATGGCCAAGCACCATAGGACTTGCTGTGTGCGTGGGGGAAAAGTAAACACAGGCAAAGGTGTGCCAAGGTGGTTGCAGCCAGGCTGACAGCCAGGCCAGCAGTAGGCCGCTGCCAGCTCTGCTGAGCTAGTTTCGGTTCCTCTAACACCAGCCAAGGGATTCAAAAGATCCGAATACGGGGAGAGATTCACCCCTTCATTCTCTTAAATATCATCTATTAGCAAGTGACAGAGAGCACACTGCAGGAAAAAAGACCAGAGTCACCAAAGCTTCTAGTACCTTTCAGAAAAACAGATCAGCTCCAATACACAAATAAATTCCAAGGTTTATTTTGCCTCAACTCACACAAGCCAAAACATTTTCATTGATTTATCATTCCTGTAAGGCCTAGTTTTTAGACTTTTACTTTCTAAGGTGGTTTAGCTGGACTGGATGCTACCCAACACCTTTTAGCTCAGCTGGCTTCTGGCTGGGTCAGCGTGGGATCCTGCTTCCTTCAGGGATCTGAGGAAAACAACCCTACGTTTTCATTTGCAGTTATTCTTATGTGAGGCAGATCGCAAGGCCTCCTTCACTCAATTTCTTTGGGGGTAGAAAGAAAACTAATGAAACAAGGATAAGGAGAGTCTCAATCTAGAAACCCTCTACTTCTTTCTGTGCCCATGATGTCCAGAATTGGTACAGAGGAGGGAAGCACAGCAGGGAAAAAGAGTCCTGGGTCAGTTTCGAGTATGTACAGAAGTCTGGGAAACTCTGGCCTATGCCTTTGGCTTGTGTGAGATGGCTACTTGCATGAAACTCTGGCTTCACAGGACTGCAAACAAAAATTACTGTTAAATATAACCCCTAGATTTCACACAGGATGAGTTATTATTAATATCCCATCTACTTGACCTAGATTCAGTATACTGCAAAGTGCCATGTTTAAATTTAACTTCTAAAGAAAAGAAAATTAAATTGAAAAATCAGTCACTGGACAATTTCACATTCAGTTCATTTAAGGTCAGATTGTTGCTGTCTCAGAGAACATAAATTATAATAGTTTAAGTTTTCTTAATGGTTCGAGTTCAGAAGTGATGTGAAATTAGTTATAGTTGAATAATGGCTAATGAGTCTAAATTGCCATATAGCATACATATCGATAGCATACATACAAATGTACCCATTTACATCCTCTCTGACTCACTAGTTGGATCCAAAAAGACAAGGGGCAGGAATTGCCACCAGGGGTTCTGGGTGGTTCAAAACATCATAGCTGAAGTGGACAAGGACCTGCTTCCTTCCTGCACAGGCAGGCACTCCAGTCCAGGACTTGGCAGAGGGATCAGAGTTGCTTCCCAAGGGTATTTCTGCTGCTACACAGGAGTTGCCGTTAGATGTGATCTGCTGTGGGTGATCGACCTTTGCAATCCATGTGGTACCATTTCAACTGTTTTGCACCTTAGGGAAAACCCTAATCCAGGGTTAAACATGTTCAACTTGCTTCAAACTTCCATCCTCTTCAATTAGCAACTCTGTGTTATGTTTTGGGTTTCTTTAGAAAATCTATAATAATCCAGTTAGAGAAGTTCTTCGGTCTTACATCTAACTGGTTCCCCAGCTGGAGGTACTTTGGGCTTCCATCTATTTTTCCAAACCACAATAATTTCATTCAGCAGAACCTTTTCAATAGAATTTCATAGTACTAATAAGTATAAAGATTTTCTAACTGCATCATGGTATATGCATCTCCACTGTTCAGAGATCTTAGCTCAGTGTAGTTTGGTTCTAGATTAAGATATATAATTCCAGATTTAAAGATTTGCATCTTTGAGTTTGGGGCTTTTTTTTTTTTTTTTTTTTTTTTTTTTTTTTTTTTTTTTTTTTAGTTTATGGCTCTGACTAATTAAGTATAGAAGTATTTGCCTATGAAAAAGGCTGACTGGTAGTTTTATTATAGCACGATAAATGTCAGTTAATGCTAAGTTTTTAATTTGTCTTTACAAGAAGTAAAATTTTATTGTATACTATATTTTTAAAATGTCTTGTTAGGTTCTGTGGCACACAATTTTATTGACTTCTAACAGTAATCTAATTACTTTAGAAAAGTAATTTGCAAAGTACTTTAGAAAAGTACCTTTTTCTTTTAATGATATATTTCTGATTAATCTGTGTTTTACAGGGTAAAAATGTTAGTACGGCTGGTTCTAATAAAATCATTCTTTGAGGATGAAGTGCATGTGACATACTTTAAACAGGGCCTTGGTAGACTCAGTTTTACAGACGTGCAACTTAAAGCTGTAGTTCTAAAAATTTAAAAGAAAGATATATGCAAGTTTAACTGCACTCATCTCAGAATAGCAGCAGTTGGTCATAAGAAAATCCATCTTTCTGCATTACTTCCTTTACTCTGAGAAGTAGCGTAAATCAAATATCCCTAGTGCCAGCTTGACTGATAGCCAAGAGTTCCACTTTTATTCCTAAAGCTTTGCATTTCAAGGGAGCATGAAGCATCAGAAAGAATCACAGATTGTTAGTCTTTATCTGCATATCAAGTCAGAATTTTTATTGCAAAGATCCTTGGTTTTCTTTTCAATGGGCATGCCTGTGGGAGGAGCGCAGCTGGTGAGACAGCTGTAGTGAGGTTGACTTCATGGAGGTTCCTGCAAGGAATCTGCTCAACAGAGAATTACAGATTTTGGGGTGCAGTTCTTTCCTGTTTCCTTCTTCCCTGTGTTAGTGAAGAAAAGGCAATTCCTTAGATGAATCTCCTTTATGCAGAAGTTCTGTGACACTTTTGTTAACTGCATTTTTCCTTCAACAGGAAACCAAGCAAAGGAGGACAGAGGCCAAGTCAGAACATGGAACTGAGCTGTGTACCTCAGTCACTAGGCTTCTTGTCACAGCCAAGGCTATATCTCCAAGGTCAGGCATTATGCAGATAATAGAAGTATGGGAGGAATCTTTGAAAATACAATGAATCACAAATTCAAGTTCTAGCTATTTAAAAAACTTGAATAGTTCTTCTAACTTAGCTGTATCCTGAGAATATTAACAAATATTTTCAGTACATTAAAAAAAAAAAAAAAAAAGAAAACCAACAAGCATGACCAATTTGAAGTTCTCAGGCAACAGGAAACAATCTTTTTTTTCCCCATTTTATTTCTTCTTTTTTAAAAAAAAATCAACCTGAAGGCTTCTTAGAAGGCTGAACTATTTCTATTATAATCCCACATTCAGGTGTTCCAGTTGTGGCAAGTACTACTGAGCTTTCCATTGTTATCCTGATATGAAGACTCTGTGAGAACGTCAGAAATACTTGGCATCAGCTCTCAATTCCTTTACAATGCCTACAAAGGGATTTCTTCGGAGGTACATATTTAACCTCTATACTTTCAGCACCAAGAAGAAATGCATTTCTGCTGGGGAGTGGTGGTGATAATTTTTTGGCTTCTTTATCCTCTAAAGCTTTAACTCTGAAAAGAAGCATTTTGTTTGTTTACTTGTTTGTTTACTTGTTTTAATGCCGCTAGAAATATGAAGATCCTTCTCAGCAAATAGGGGGAAAAAAAATCCCACCACCAGTAGTATATGCAGACCAAATATCACGCCTTCTTAACAGTACACAGAAATAAGAAAATTAGTCAGACTGGTCTACTGTTGTGTGTCAGATACAAATAAGTTTGAAATTAGATTTTTCTCTTTACAGTACCTGTACATACTTTGTAGAGATCAGCTTACAAATGGCTCCAGGTTTTCTACCATGACAAGGCAGTCTTGTCCGTGGGTGTGCTGCAGAGCCACAAGCTGTAGGATAAGTGCTAGAGATCAGAGAAGATTTCCAAAAGTTATGGCCAGGACACTCAGCTGGTTGAAGGGAATGGTGTTACTCTTTCCTCCTCACCATTATAAGGCAAAGAAGAGCTGCGGTGTGACCTCCATCTGCCTTTTAATAATAGAAAATGGGTGAGAGGCTAATTTCCCATCAGCACAGGGGCCTGGCAGCCTGTTTCATGGATTGCTTTGATTCAGTTCTGGTAAAACTGCTCCTGTTTCCCCCTTTCAAAGAGTCACTAGCTGTTTTTAGGGTCCTGGTGTTTCTTTTTATCAGCAGGCAATATAAGCAACTCCCTTTGTCTCAACTGTGTGTGAAAGAGACACTCACAGAACTGAAAATTTTACATTAAACTAGAAAGCAAGTGGGTGATCTGTTGAAATGCATCGTTGTGTGAACTGCTTGTTGAAAGCATGCAGCCAAGCTTTGAGAAAAGGTGGGAACAATCACTGCTGTCAGCCTTCCAAACACCAAGAAAAAAAAAGTGTGATGGTTTTCATCTTCTCTATCTGTCATGATGAGAAAAGACAATTCCTTTGACAATGTGGTGAAATATATTTCTAAAAAGAAAGGGGATGACTGTAATTTTTTTGATTCAGATCTTCTTAAAAGAAACCTTATTTGCTATCTGGAGTCCATTTCTATTGACCTTGTTCTCTGTAAACCTCCACATGTATTTTGGAAGAATCGGATACTTTTAAGATGTGATCAAGGCGGGAATAAATTTTCCACATGAGAAGTTTTAAAAGGATGTCTGGTCATGTTCATACAGTCTTTAGAGGATTACTGTTTGTGAAGCCAATATATTGCATTTAAATTCTGTATTGTAACCACTTCAATGTTATTCCTATTTGATACACTGAAGAATATGAGCAGTTACCCCATTCAAACATTGTCATCAGTCCATTTGGTATTTGTATTAGCAGTGGAAAACAGAATCCAAACAACATCATGTAATTTAAGCCTCATTAACAGGTTTCAAATCAGACTAACAAGAATCAAAAAAGCATAGGTATTTCTTCTTTATACCCATACTAATATGTTGAGAACCCATTTTGTCAGTGACCTCAAGTTCTCTATCGCTGCCTCCTGAGGAACAATATGCAATAGCATTTTGTGTTCCTTATGCCAAGGTCAAACAACACTAATGAATCAGGATGAGAGACTTCCTTTCTCTCTCATGACAAGAATAAAATTAATTTTGGTGCTCACCAACATTTTTACTGAAATACTGGAAATATCTGACAAGTTCTACCTTTGTTATCAATGTTCTACATTATTACAGGAGTATGGAGTTGAAGGTCTTTAGAGTAAACACATGCAATGAGCAAATGAATAAAAAGAAATAACCATCACCATCCAAGTTTCTTCATTGCTTTCTTGTAACTCCTTGACTTGGAACATTTGCCAACTCTGGAGATGTTGACAGTAAATATGCCTTGTGGGAAAAGAATAGATTTTATGAACTTACCGCACATCGGAGCTTTTTCAAGTCACAGAATCAAATTTGGCAGTTAAATTTGTAGCCCTAGGAAAGAAAAACTTTTTTTTAAAAAAAAAAAAGTTTTTTTACTGTGTATATATACTTTTTAGGTGATCAAGGCATGGCACACAGAAAGAGAGATACCAGTAGAGTAGGTTAGAGTGGCTAGTTGAAGTTCCCAACATTGAGCAGAGAGAGGGCTTCAGTGGCCCACTTCATAAAATCTATCAAGCATCTGTCAACAGCATTTTAGTTTAAATCTTTAGCTGTATATTCTTTAAGTGACAACACAGAAGTGCATTTCAAATCACAACTGAATTCTTGCTCACTCACAACGTAGAACAAAACCTGACAGTCTGAAAACACACCTTTGTAAATACATTTTCCTCCTTAAATGCCTGAGAGTGCATTATACCTCTTAGTAGATCACACATCACCCTGGTGCAGCCAGAGCTCCCTCACCCACTCTTGCCCACTCTTATCTTGCTGCCTCCTCTCTGTACTGGTGGAGCATCATCCTGGCACACAGCACGCAGTTGCTACAGGACACAAATTTAAATATAAAATATCTCAATTTTCCATTAATTCCCTTTAAAAATGGATGTCAATTATGACAGGTGTTGTGGTTTAACACCAGCTGGCAACTAAACACTACACAGCCACTCACTCATTCCCCTCTGGTGAGATGGGGGAGAAACTGAAAGGGTAAAAATGAGAAAAACTCATGGGTTGAGATAAAGACAGTTTAATAGGTAGAGCAAAAGGCATGCATACAAACAAAGGAAAACCAGGAGTTCATTCAGCATTTCCCATTAGCAGGCAGGTGTTCAGCCATCCCTAGGAAAGCAGGGCTCCATCACACGTAATGGTGACTTCAGAAGACAACACCACCATAACTCAAAATATCCTCCCCTTCCTTCTTATTCCTCCAGCTTTATATGCTGAGCATGATGTCATATGGTGTAGGATCTTGCTCTGGTGAGTCAGGGTCAGCTGTCCCAGCTGTGTCCCCTCCCAATTTCTTGTGCACCCCCAGCCTGCTTGCTGGTGGGGTGGTATGAGGAGCAGAAAAGGCCTTGACTCCGAGTGAGCACTGCTCAGCAGTAACTAAAACATCCCTGTATTATAAACACTGTTTTCAGCACAAATCCAAAACATGGTCCCATAGTAGCTACTGTGAAGAAAATTAACTCTATCCCAGACAAAACCAGCACAGCAGGCAACATATGTAAGGAGTTAAGTATTTTCAGGAAGAGGCTAAAACTGTTTAATGCTTTTTTTCCCATGACAGGGGACTGCAGAGCAGGCCAGCTCCAATGATTTAGAAGGCACCAGAGCGTTCCCGGCATTCAGTCCCAGAGAGGGAATGGCAAGTCGTAACTTTTAAAATGAACTTCTGCATTTGAAAATGTAGATGCAATTTTTAGCACCACCTACATTTGAACAGTTCTGGTGCCTTTGTTACCACTAATCAGTACATCCCGCACTAAATCATTTACAGAGAGCAACCACTGAAGCTGATTTACGAGCCTGGTGCCAGGCCTGGCACCACAAAGGGCTCAGGTGGTAGAAAGTATCTGTGCTTGTGTGGTCCCCCAGCCCTTATGTATTCCAAAGATGGGTAGCAGAGAAAGGGGAGGATGTAACTGGGGTCTGTTTAGCATCAGCAAAGAACTGGAGTCTGGGATTTATGGTTTGGTGGCTGTCACAGCTGAAAAGCATTCATTAATGAAGTCCAAATTGGTGTCAGAGAGACATTGTGTTCCTGTTCTCATCTCCCTTTTCTTGGGGTGAATAATACATCAGCACTCACCTGTGAAAGTCACAGGTAACTCTCATATTGGAGGGGTTTTCTACATGAACTCTGATTCCCTCTCTGCCAGGGGAGGCAGGCAGGAAGCTGAGATGCAGGAAATGCATCTCTGCCCCCGGAAAGGAGCAAGGCATAGACTGAAGGCACTCTAGAGGATTAACTTTTAAAGATATGTAGCCCTGGACTCAGGGGCAGATAGAGAACAGCAGACAGATCTCTTGTCCCTCTGATGCATGTCAGATATTCAGAAGGAAAAGAAGTTAAAACCCAGCACATAATATAAGGCATGCGTTTTCTCTGCAGCATGGGTGGACTGTGTTCAGAACAGGAGCACACCTCTGTGTGATCCCACCAGGGGTTATACAGACAAGAAAAAGCAAGGATGGAGCCGGTGTATTTGCTCTTACATAAATCAAACACCCGCTATTTCCTTTGTCCTGTTTGGCAAAGGGTAGGCTCACACTATTCGACTGTGAGAGCCTCAGAGCAGTTCCAGTGAAGCCAGGCAGTGAAGATTCATCTTTCATTCAGCCTTTGCAGAAAATGTTGGAGAACATTTTAAAATTCGAATTGCATGTGAAAACCTGATTTGGCACAGTTGAACATGAAAATTAGCTTTGAATGAAGCTACCACCTGCCTTCCTGAGGAGATAATATATCCCAAAAAGGAAGTATTTACAGGCACCACTGACCTTCTAAGGCAAGCATCAGATCTGCCAGAAAATGTGCTTAGAACAGTCAAGGCTGACAGAGCTTAGACAGATAAAATGAGAAGGGTCATGGTAATGTTGTCCTCTATTCTAAGGCTTTCTTATGTGCTAAAATCCGACATCACAATGTCTCCTGCCAGTTTTACTCTCCCTGCAGGTGTTGTGGTGGTGGTTCCTTTTTTTTTTTTTTTTGGAAGGGGTGGGAGGTGGGTTTCTGCTGCTATAAGTGAGCTGTAGGAAAGATAATGAAGGTGAACTGTTTGGTGACTTTATAGTTTAGGGAGCTGCTTTCAAGTTCAAGGACAGAATGGAAAAATCTCACCAGCACTTGCTGGAAAATGAAGGCAGACTTCAGAGATGGAGAAGGGAGCTGACACCTTGACAGGCTATGAGAACTGATACTTAAGAGGCTGATAGAGGGCCAGAGAAACAAGTGGCATGGTTTGATGTGGTCAAGGAAGAAGCTAGAGAGAGGATCAATGAGTCAGATATAATCAGAAGGCAAGGCAGGATGATGCTGCAGTATGTTCAGACATGGGATGGCAAGAGCTTGTCTGGCAGAAATTGGTTCCATGAAGAGTAGGAAAAAAACCTCCCTCTTACAGCTCGAGGAGAGGAAGTGTCTAAATGGAAAAGTAACTTGGGGAAAACCAAAAGTCACAACCTTTTATGAGCAAGAGTCCTCCTGAAGGAAACACAAAATCCTGGGGAAATGAAATGGAAATTTCCCTTGCTGGACAAGAGCCGTGTTTTGGTCTGGAGCACCAGAGAGCGTGCTCATTGCCTGAAAAAGCCGTCTTGAAAGCCATGGCTCAGATTTAGTACTCTGACAGAACCAACTGGCTGCTGTGTGTATTGGGCATTTAAATCTGCTGAAATTACATCGTATATCTGAAGTGTAAACCGCAGCCTTTGAAAAAGAAGCCTGTGTGCTGTGGCTGCTCCTAGCCTAGGAAAACAGCTTACAGTAGCTAACACCTCCTAACGAATGTGTTTTTCAGCACCACTACAGTCAAATGCTTTCATTTAAGACAGACCTAAACATGTCAGCCCCTCTCCTGGTATCAGCCTGCTTCACGAGTCCAGACACGGCTGTCCTGGCACTTGTGCTGCCTGCATTTTGTGGTTGCGAGTCTGGCTATGCCTGTTCCTCTCCTCAGCCCGTCTGATGGGGAAGGCATCCCTTTCCTCCAGGGTGCCTTAGGTCTTCTGTGCAAGAGAAAGCTGTCTGCTGTTTCTAAGTTGTTCCTGGACTAATAAAACCACTGCAGACACCTACACCTATCTAATCTCTTGTAAAGGGACTGACCTGATTCTGTCCCTTCACAGAACACATGAAAATGTTTTATGCTGAAGGAAAGTCCTTAACATCCCTTTCTCTTTATATTTCATGGAATTGAGACAAATAGTGGAGGCACTCGAATAATTTTTAACAGTCAGTGAAAAACTATTGCCAAAGTGTGAACTTCATTGTTCAGTTTTGTTCCATTTTCATTTGACTTGCACAGTAAAGTCACAATATTTTGCCTACCTTTATTTCAGGGGGGAGGAAGGAGTAATTTTGTTTGTATGGTTGTACAGACCTGAATTTGTTTTCAGAGAGAAATATTTTGTGCAGTGGATTTATGCCTGAGATCACATCTACGTTCTGTGGATTTTGCTGGCCAGTTCTCTAACTTATGTGGATGTTCATCAGATTCAGCCAGCAGCAGCTTTACTGTTTGTTGCACAGAGTATTTTTTTTCCTATTATAATCCACCTTCTTGCTGCTGCTTTAGTATATTGCCAACATCTCCCGTAAGCAGTCCATAATGCTTGTCTAAAAAATATAACCAATTTTTATATTGATCTTTCCTTTTCAAGTCTGATAGGGTGCAGAAGAAATATGCATTTCAAAACTCAAAACAGTCCATTGCTCCAAAACACATGTACCCAGAGACAAATGCAGAACAGGTGTCAGCTGTGGTCCTTGATGCTCTAATATAAGTTGCTTGGCTGTGAACACAGGATGTGAGCAAGATTGCTGAGAAGTTTTTCAGCCATTGAACTGGTTGAATGGCTTCAGATAATCTAAACAAATAACTTTGGGAAAATGTATTTGTTTTAGCAAAACTCACCAATGCCTGAAACAGATCACATTCCAAATACGTAAAGTCCTCTTTTTTTTTTTTTTGGCCTGAAAAATATCACCTCAGCTCCTCCAAAATCCAGTCACAATATTGCAACACAAATAATTTCCCCTCCCTGACATTTTGACTCCCTCACATTTCTAGGTGCATCCTCCTTTCAGTTCCCCTTCTTCAGCCTACTACAGATAAGATGCTTGTGTTCCTTTTTTCAGGCTTTCAGAGCAGATGCCCACCATGTTGTGAGTGATCAGACAGTATTAGTGCTGCAAGTTTCCTTCAGCTTCAAGTTGCCCTGTAACACAATGATTACTTTCGATTTTTTCAGCAGACCACCTTTTTATCTTTCAGAATTATTGGCTTAAATAGAACTATTTAAGAGAGGTCACCTAATCCAGCCTTTTGCTCAAAGCATTTGGAGTTGGATCAGGCTGCTCACCTGGCTCCATATAAGAGCTTCCCCAAAGGTGGATATTGCAATAACCTTCCCGGACAACCTGCATCAGGGCTTACCCGCTTTTACTGTGAAACCTTTTTTTTTGTTTTTTTTCTTATGTGCAGTCAGAACATTCTTTCCTATGGCTTTTGGCTGTCTCCTCTCATCCTCTCCTGGGGCTTCTGTGGGAAACATCAGTCTTTTCCCTGTGACCACAGATCAGACACTTGAGGACAGTGGCCAGAACAGCCACAACCTTCTCCAGGCTCAACAAACCCACCTCGCTTTCCTGAACACAACCTGCTGGTTTCCTAGCCACCTTTGTGGCCTTCTCCCAGACTTGCTCCAATTGGTCATAATCTCTCTCGTATCAGAGGCCCCAGACGGGACATGTTACTCCAGGTGCAGCTTGGAAAGTGCCAAACAGAGGAGTTCTACCACGTCCCTGACCCTGTTGGCCGTGGTTTTGCTAATACAGCACAGTATTCAGTTAGGCTCTGCTGCCACAAGGGCGCACTGTAGACCCGTGTTCAATTTGTCCACCAAAAGATTTGGGTGTCCTCCCCCCCCGCCCGGGTCCTTTTCTGCAAAGCTGCTTTCTGTTGAGTGGGCCCGGCCTGCAACATTGCATGGGGTGTCTCCTGTCCTTCCCAGACACAGGACTTGGCCTCTGCCTGCGCCCCATGATGTCTCCAGTCCGCTGCGGTCGCTCCGGGCAGCAGCCTTACCCTCCAGCATAGCGCCCCGAAAGGCAGCCCCCCGGCTGGGTATTAAAACTTGCACACTTGCCAAGTGCTCTCCATCCCACTGGTCACTGGTGAGTGCGTTACATGTTACTGACCCGAGGAGCAGCACTCAGCTGGCTGTCACAGACCGCAAACAGCCGACCAACGGGTCACGCGTGGCGGCCCAGCCGCTGCTCCAGCCACCCTGCAGCCCCCCGCTCCATCCATGCTGCCCCCATTTGCGTGCTGCGACTCCAAGAGAGATGGTGTCAGAAGCCATACTGAAGGCAATGTAAGGGCACCCACTGCTCCCCGCTGCCTGCCCAGACAGGCATCTCCTCCCAGAAAGCACTCGGGCTGCTCAGGCATGATTCTGCCTTTTGTAAACCCATGTTGGCCAATCCCAACCACCAACTTGTTTTCATGTGCTTGGATTTCTGCCATTTTTGAAGACAAGCATAAAATTGTCCTTTTTCCAGTCAACTAGGAACCTCCCTCAACTGCAGGCCTTTCAAAGGCGACAGGCTCCATTTGGCCTCCTCCACTTCTGGTGCTTGGCAGGAGTTGGGTCTTGGCATTCAGCATCTAGCACAGTATCATACAAATAAACATGAATAGGAACCTAAACCAAATAGAAATATTTCTAAATCAATGTTACTTTAATCCAAAACCATTATAATATCTACAAATTCTAGATACTAAAAAATAAATACATAGTTTTACCTGAAATACTGGTCATTCCAATAAACACTTGAGGATGCTTAGGTTGTCACTTGAAATAAGAATGTTAAGAAAAAAATGGCTGAAAAAATATACTAGCCATCATTAAGAAAACCATCATGACCACTGTGACCAGAAGGTGACAGCTGTGGAGATTTACTGTCTAACCAAGCATGAATAAGTAGTACAGTACCTCACTTATTCAAAGTGACATGTTCAAAAGATATACAGTGAGCCTCACTGGATTATTGCCAGATTCATAAAGGTAGTGAAATACTTCCTGCAGAACTTAAGACAACCATGTTCTCTTTTTTTCAGACAAATGTGACAAATTCTTTTGCAAAACTTTTCTGAGCATAAAATTTATAGTCCAAGAACACAGAGTAAGGGAGTAAAATAATCTTTTAATGAATAATCCGTTTCTTACAGGAAACATTTATCAGTTTATAGTAGATTGGACTCGAATTCCCAGTGTAACATTATCATCGGAGTTCAAGTGGTGATGTGGACAGGGAAATATGTATGCTGGATTCCATCTTTTTCCTTCTGCCATCTTACTGAAGTCAGAAGGAAATATTACTGTTTTGACCTGCAGAAATGAGACGCACACATACTAGTATCCTGCAATGATCACAGAAGATCCTATTTCTGTATTTTTCTTAAAAGTATATATCTATATAGATTACTGGACCGTGTCCTCTGTTTGATACCCTTTATGGAAATCTTTTGCACTACAAGGACCGTGATCCAGACACACGCACCAGCAGAAAGTTCCTGCTGATGTGCCCATGTACAGCCTGAATCCTTTTTCTTCTGCTACAGAAGGACAGCAGTGCCAGGTGACAATCCCTGACCAATACAGTGCCCCTTATAACTTCTGACTTCTCATACAGGAACAGCTTGCAGCTCAGAGCCCAGTGAGCAGACCTAGAATAACAGACATACGAGAGGATGTGGTCTATAACTTCAGCCTTATTACCTTAGTGGTTTTCACAATTAATATATTTATTCAAAATGGTAACTTCAATGTAAATATTATATTTCAGTACTAGCCCTTTGTAATGAAAAAATCCATTCATTTCATAGCTAGCTGACTGTAATGCTATTACACCTCAAGAGAAAACATCCTAACACCAAAAGAGCAGCTGATAGCCTTTGTGCAAGTATGATACAAATTTTCCTTCTCATGTAGAGCTCATTTCTAAAATGTGAGATCCCAGCGGGCATAATGAAGTTTGCCATTTATCATGTAATTATCATCTCAAATGCTCAGTCCTGCATGTCATGGACAAAACTGTGGTGGCAAGCAGAGGTACAGTACACACAATATAAGTTAACACAGCAAAGAGTACAAAGCGTGTTGAATATGAACATGAGTCTTCCTTGGTTTACAATCATAATCTGTGAAACACAAAGAGCTAAAGGACTAAGCAATTTCTCTCACTGCTGAATGACATGACACATTCTCTCACTCTTAGTGGCCTAAATATTTCTCCAGTGTAAGATGCACTTTGAAATAATCAGCCATCCAACAAATCTATACATCCCTGGCCAGTCCCCTCCTTAGTACAGGTTTTCTGTAGCTTATATGGGAATATTTTCAATTGCAGAAACTTGTAACTGCCTTACGATTCTCATCACTGACAGTAGGTTATAAAAAGCAGCTAAAATAGTATGTTTCCTGAAGAACCAACTAAAATACGCTTCTGTAGATCGATCTCATGTTGGACAGAAACACGATCCTCGTGCAAGTAACTCCTCTGAAAGTAGCTGAGTAGCTAAACCTGACTCCCTACAAGCATGAGTTACAAAATCAGACACAAACAGATGCACATGCAAGACTGCCTACCGGTTACTACCTTGCAATTCTCACAGTCCACAGGATTAATATAACATACCTGCTTCCTCAGAAGATGCTAAAAGTCCCGATTCCCTTAGCTACCCCTTTGTAGGCGATTCTCCAGTGAATTATCCTCTCACAACACAGTAGACTGCTCCACCGAATAGTGGAAATTGGGCAGAATTACACTTGCATAAAATGGTCTCTAGTATGTGGCATCTATGAGCTATATGTTGGTCTGTAAATTCTCTATTATAAAGTTTCTGAAATTCTTATTCCTTGGCCTTTCTGGCTTTGTAATGGCCCCGCTGGCTTTGTATTAACCTTAACAGTCTTACAGTTGAATCTTTTTACTCTTGTACTTTACTTTTTCACTTTCTATCAACGAAGAAAAGATTTTTACAGAATAGATCAAGCTTTTCATCAGGGAAAAAGATAATTTCAAAGCTTCCTCAAGCACTTGCCTTCAAAAGCCTGCTGCATCAAGCAGCTGTCTACTTTGCCCACGCTTCAGAGCAAGTCCTGGCTCCAAAGTGACCCGTTTCCAGCCTCAGGTATGCCCAGGTTGGTTTTAAAGTTAATCCTTAATCTCCATCAGAGATGGCATAACCATGCTGCAGCACTTTGGCGGTGCAATAGTAAAACCATAATCACCCACCTGGCTCTACTACTTCTTCCTCTGAATCTCCACTGTGGTGAATGTTTACAGTCTTACTGCAAAAATGCCCCAGTAAAGGCTGTAACAGGATGTAGCAAGGAAAAGATGTTAAAACACAAGGGAAGTAAACACAGGTTCTGTAATTATACTTTATGGCAACTCTAGTGCTCTGTCTGCTCCTGAAGACTCCTTTAAGTAAATTTGTTTGTTCCAGTTTTTTGTTCTTCTGTACCAATTAATAAACACAAGAAGCAGGTATATTTTTCTTATTATTTTATTGAAAAGGTACATTTAAAAAAATACACAGACATTTTACTATTATGGATTGCAGATAAAGATGCTCTAAAAGTTAATTCTATTTTGTTTTTCTTTCTTCCACCTGTTCTCCCCATTATCACATAATGACTTCAGTCTGAGTACTGCATATTGATATCACCTTTATAAAAGGGTTGGGGCATTACTGCAATATATTCAGTAAACAGATAATACAGTCAATTATAAATATTTTATGTTCTGTACATTATTGCATTAGGGAGCCACAACATTATGCAGCATTGTTACAAAGGAAACTAGTTAGAAATGAAGAGGAAAGGATATTTAGGTACAAATACATGGATCCGTTGCCTTCTTGAACAATGCATGTGAGCTGTGGTAATGTGCAATTGAAAAGCTTTTTTTTCTCTTTAAACATTGCTTAGCAACACCAGTGAGTAAACAACAAAAATAAGTTAAATGAAAGTAGCAAACAAGTAGTAATCTTAACTATTTATATGTTATATGGCTTTCTATTTTTAATTTCTCTAAATAAAGTGTGACACAAAAGAAATAATTAAAAGCTTCAGCACTGCATTGCTTTCAAACATTTGCACAGAAACTAAAAATATTAAAATCAGACGTGTGATACATCTTTAGTACTACACAAGATACACCAGTACTGGGGCCTAGGACAGTACACAATTCCTGTCAACAAGAGCACACTGAAAAGAAAAAGACGCAATTCATTTTTGAGATGTTACCCACAATCAAGCATTTGGTTCATCTACCTTTTTTCCACATTAGATGATACCCCATTGGTTTTCAGAGAAG
Organism: Athene cunicularia; assembly: GCF_003259725.1. Classification (NCBI taxonomy): domain Eukaryota; kingdom Metazoa; phylum Chordata; class Aves; order Strigiformes; family Strigidae; genus Athene; species Athene cunicularia. The sequence continues at coordinate 144,107 of NW_020799108.1, forward strand.
TATTTACATAGTGTGAGTGAGGAAGACCCTAGTTTTCAAGTCTGTCAGGAAAATATTTTACGTTCGTTGATTACAAGGTGCATCATATATATTGGAAAAAAAAATAATAGATGTATGAATCTTTAATGGTATAAATTTTATGAGCAATTAAGTTTTAACTAAATCACTCTATTTGGATTAAAAAAAAAGATAGACAGAGAAAGACTGAAAAAGAAAGTTGTCTAGACTCCAGAATGCAGTACCGTCAATGATGAATTTTATGATGTGGGTGGCTGAGGTGTCACGCTGGATGGCATTTTCAAAAGAGAAAGACATTTTAACATCTTGACCCCTTTCCTGCTTTTCTTTTACCCTTTCTACTGGCCATAGTCATCTCTTTTTTACATCAATAAATTAGTATGGTGCAAAAAGTATGGAAGCAGGTGTTGCCCTGATGGGACCATGGCCTGGCCTGAGGAGAGCTGGTGGTATTGCAGGTGCCTGGAACAAGGATGCAGAGGGGCGAGGAGGAAGGGACAGAGCTGATGATACAGCTGCAGCCGCAGCCAGAGGAGATGAAAGGAAAGCAGGTGCAAGAGGCTTAATCATGTCCTTCTGGAATGCAAGTTTTGCCTGGAATAAAACACACAAAATAGCAATGTAAATACAGTTCTCCCCATGCCCACTTTTACATGAGAGAAAAATGAACCCTGACAAAGGGCACGGCATTGTTTCTCACAGAAACCTCATGTCAGCTGCTTAGAAATTTTACCCACATTGTCTTCTTGCTCCCAAGGCAATTAAAACAACCAAATTGTATATGTAAAGATACATAAATATCTTGAGTGTAGGGGCAGTCACACTGACATTTAGAGGAAGCATAATTTGGAAGTAAACAACATTAAATTATGTAAATCGTAACTGTGCAAGAAATATAAAAAAAAATAATAATTAAGACTTCAATGTCAAAAGTCAAATTTTCCACTTGCAAAAGTGAATAGTAGAAAAGTAGAGTGGTCAAGATGGCAAGCTAGTATTAGTCCAGTCAGCTTTTAACCTGCCAATGCAGAGCTGCTCTTTTCAAAATAGAAATATTTTTAAAGATCAATACCATAAAGAATTCTTTCTGAAAGAATTATTACTCAGTTTATGATCTACAATTGTTGCTGGTGCTTGCAGTGAAAAAGCTAATCAGAAATATAGACACTCGTCTCACTGAAAATGGTTTGCGCCATTGTGGGGGCAGATACTCACATCCTTCATTGAGTGGAGGGCTCTCCTTATGCAATAGGTTATAAGATGAAGTATCACACAAGTGAAGAAGATTAGTGTGTGCAGAACCTATCACATGCAGAGACTTAGAGAAAGCCTGCAGCATTTGCCTCTATATGCTTACAAAGACATATTAATGTTTCAGCTTTTAAAGGCTTTTCACATGCTTACTCTTGCACACACACATTTGCATCTCTCTCTTTCCAACCTATAAATTGTTTCTGTGCCATAGGTGGCATGCACTTTTCCCTAATGAGTAAAATACAGGCTGAGTCATGAGCAAATAAACATACAATCTGTGCTGTGCCAGAGCCAGCCCGAACTCCAGCTGCAGCTGACTGGCAGAACCAGCTTGGGGAATTCCTGGGAGTGCAGGTTGGTGTGAAAGGGGAGCAGCTAGGGGCAGGTGTTTGGATAGCCAGTGACAGACACAGCCCGATCATGCAGATAGGCAATCAAGTCTCTGAAACACCTGGTAACTCTTTTGCACCAACATAATACATCCACACAGCACTCTGCTCTGCTGTCTGGAGAGAACGAGCATTAGTATTTTTATATCTTAACATCTTATGTCCTTTTCCCTGACCTCATCCATCATAACTGAGAGTTACATCAGGTGCCCAGAAAGGCAGAGTATTTACATTGCTGCCTTCAAGGAGAAGTGTGCTAGCCCAGCAGAGCTGATATCGTTCCATGGGGCACAACGGTTCATTCCCATTCCACTGATTATTCCCTTCTTCCTAGCAGTAAATAACACACGCAGTGCTGTCTGCATGTCTTTGTCTGGGCAGACAGAACACGTAACTATCTTCAAATCTGATCCCCATGCAGACTCAGCCTTTAGGGTAGAAAAGCTGCGGAAGCATCAGGTCTGTCATGTTCCCGTCTCTGTGCGCTGGGAGTCCCCAAGGTCACAAATTCACACAGACAGTGATGAGAAATAAAAATACTTACTGCTAAAATACTTGGGCTGCGCTGCAGTTTGTTGTAAGGACTATATTTGGGTTTCATAGGCTTTCCTGCAACTCTGTCCTTATGCCTTCGGCTGGAAATGTGCTGAAATAAATATCCTCACATTTAATTAGCTGTTTAAACATTTCTCAGTTTTGAGTTTGAAATTGATTTATCAGCAGGATATGCCTAAGCCCCTGTTTGTAAGATAAAGTAGGTTCTTTAGAGAGAGCAAAGATGAGTTTTGCTAAATTAAACATAACAATTTGGAGCACATCAAACAGAGAATCAGAAACTAATCAAATACAGTGAATTCTGCGATCCGAGACAGGCTCTGCAAATTATTGATATTTTGGTTAGTATTTCCTTTTTCCACTTGAGGAGCTTTGAATCAGGCAGAGCTGTAATCACTAGGTCATAGGGATATTCAGAAGTAGGAGGCAAATTTCAGTCTCGCTGATGCTGTTCGGCTGCATAAATAATTCACTGTTAGTTGAAGGAAGAACCAGTACCCAGGGATATGTCTACACCATGCAATTTAATACTATCTTAGAGATAACTGAAATAACTGGGAATGAGAGGACACATCCACAGAGCACAGCACCATCCAGTTAAGAGATTCCTCTTTGGGTAGCAGAAACACTGTGTTTGTACTGGCACAGCTCTGCACCCAGGGCTAACTGGCTTGGACAGAGCAGAGCTGCACGTTCACACAGCTATGCTGTTAATGGTAGTGTTGCTCTACACAATTCAGACATATCTACAGTATTGCCCTCCTGCTGATTGTCCTAAACCAATAGATTCAAGTCACTTTCTCCTTCTCACATAGTATTAAAAAGTATCTCCCAGCAGATTGAAACAGCAGCAAAAGGGGAATTGAGGGAACCTCAATCCAGAATTTCTCCATTTGGGAGACCAAAGTTTAAATCTCTCTCTTGAGCCAGAGAAAACTTTTAAACTAGATCTGCTATGTTATTCATTGATACTGACCACCTTGTCCCTGACTCCCAAGACCATTTTTCCCCCAGATGAAACACTTAGGTGAACTTGACCTATGGTGAACTATTTAGAAATAGTTGTGGGATGACAGAAAAGAAACACTTTTTCCACTTTTTGCCAAACCATCTTCACACAGACCTACACTGCACCTAAAATACTGCAGTGCAACTAAAAACAACAAAGGAGCCCCAGATACATGCAAGCTACCTGTTTAAGCTGAATTTCCGAATTAACATGGACATCACAGATTTCACAATGAAATGTCTTGTTCTGCAGTCCTGAGCCTTTACTGCCATTCTGCATCTTCAGGCGGGATCCAGGCCTAGGGTAAGACTTGATGGGACCAGCACCGTTCCGAGCCTCAACCATGGTCTTGTGCTTGGAGCCTAATGGGCACGGAGACACAGGTGAGTTAATGATCAACAACATACAACCATGTCCATTAGCCTTGGGACTTCTTGTAACACATTTATCTTCAAGACAGAATGATTAAAATCACCACAGATTGGGACTAATGATGACTCTGGGTTTGGTGAGTCTAGTTCCCACTTCCTCAGTCTAAAGGGAAGACAGGCAGTGGGTGAAGGGTTTGTACAAAAAGGGAACAACAGACACGCTGGACCACTGCCTCTCTGTTTGGGGGCAGTGTGTGACTGTATGGCCAAGGTGGTTTTTGCTTATTCTTCTGCCAAAATCCATATAGCTGCTGAATCATAAAAAAGGCATTAGCCAAGAATAGGATAGGAATCACAGCAATCACTCAAAACCTGCCTAGGAACAGGAATGCTTCAGTCAGTATCCTCTGATTTGGAAGAAATGGTTGCTTCGGCCATTTCAAGAATAGATTACAGCTGTCAACCAGCTTCAATGGTTTGTTAACAAGCTTTACGTCAGCAGCGTATCACAGAGCAGCCAGAGCACATTAGGGATTGCTGCTTGTGGCCTTTTGAAGGGTGCATATCTAATCTGCAATAATCAAAAGATTCTAGGACACCTAGGAAATCTAAGGAGCCCACCATAAATTATCAAACATATCAAATAACAAAAACTACTATAGATTGTACCAGCATAAAAACAGATACCAGAGACAGTGAGACGAAATATGAAAGAGAGAGCGAGCTGACATTTTAGAAACCTTAGTGTTTCAGACCACTATGATCCTCACTATGAAAGTATAATGGAATCCGATTAGGTAACATGAACTGTAGGGATTTTGTCAACTAAAAGCCTTTAGAGAACATGAAGGACAAAAAAAAAAAATAGAGCTTCAATGAAGTATCAAACACTACACGTGAAACTGTCACTAACAGAAACGTTTTTGTAACTTGCCATTGTAAGTTTTAACTAAAAGACTCTTCAGCGAAGTGTGACTTACCACAGTGACAGAAAACCAGCTTGTGAATTTTAAAAATAATCACACACTACTGACTTGCACTGTATGCATACTCACCTGTATTGTGGGCTTCTAGTTGTGACAGGGAATTCACAGCCACTTTGCATAATGAACAGTAAAGTAGTTTTTTGGCTTTTTCCTCTTCTGACTCAGAAACTGTGTTAGGAGCTCCATTTGTGCTCTTAGAGGATGAGGCAGGTGTTGCTGGTACCACTGCTGCCACTCCAGGTTTGGGAAGAAAAGGACCCACTTCTGTACTGGACTGCTGACTTGCACTACTGGGTTTTGCTTTCCCTTTGTCTTCTAAAAGAAGCAAAGTACGTATGTCATAACATGCTGCACACACACACACACACATATACACACACAAAATCGCACAGTAATAGTCCTGTGGTTTTAGCAAACCTAACAAAACAGGGGCCTAATTCATCTTTTTTTTTTTAATACAGGACAGCAGCATCTTTGAAATCCTGTTAAAATCCCACCATGAAATGTGTGTAATTTGACAAAAGGGGTGATTTTCCTGGTTTTAAGGTTACCAGTGAATACCAATGACTTCAACAAATTCATGCCAGCTGTTGTTGCTGTCATGCTGCAGGTTTGGCCAGTTGAAAGGAGCCTAAGAAAGCCCAAAGGCAGCCAGGGTTAAGGACTGGAGAACACTCAGAAACATGCAAGGCTTTGCACTGGGGATTACAAGAATATTTCTGAAAAACAATATATTTGCCTTTAGAATGGCTCAAGTTTCTCAAAGTCACTGGGAAGACACTGAAAAGCTCCAGCCCCATCTTGACATACGATATCCCTCATTTCGGTTACTGGAGTTGATTATGGTACTACACTGCACACATGAACACAGCTGCTCATATTTTTAGGCTTTTCCAAGAACAATTCCCCATATATCTGGAGATCAGATAGCTCCAACGTGCATTTGGTGCATTCCTCTATCACTTCACAAGCATGAGTCAATCATCTGTGCTCCTATGAGACAGGTAGGCAGGTATTACTTCATTTTACAGGTGGTGATTTCAAAGCAAGAGATTAAATGTCCCAACTGTGCCTAAAGAGGAATTTTGTGCCAGAGCCAGTATTCAAATGCTCCTTGCCTACATGTTGTCTACAAGAGCTCATTACATTTTGAGCCATTAAACTGCAGTCCGTGTGACCACAAGCCATTGCTTTGCAGTAGTGAAAGTTTACAAGCAGTAAAACAAGCCCACCCATAAAGAACATGGGAGGGGAGTGGGACAGGACAGTGGTTCTGGTATGAGCAACCCTGACAAAATGGACCTAAGAAATGATTGTGTAAGTGACCTGTTGTCACTCTGAACAAAAGGAATCAAATTTTATCATCTAAGCGACTACAATATCTACATAACAGCAACCTCTTAAAAACTACTTACATCCCATTTGAAACTTGTGGCATAGATTTAAATAGTGTTGAACTGATTTGAAAAACTAGATTCTATTTTGAGCACTTGGTTATTTTTAAATATGGGCCCTTGCACTTAATATTCACAGCTACCAGACTCTGTTTTAACATCTCTCTGTGTATCAGGCCAATGCTGTGCTACCAAGAATTCTGAAAACAGGATTGTACCCCCTACAACAAACACTTCAGAGTGCATATGAACTAAAAACAGGCATCCTGAAACTAAAATCCACAGTTGTTGGCATATTTCCCTGAAGTGCATTGCAGTACATCAATTTTAGATTGTTAAAAAACAGAAGAAAGGAAATTCTAATAAAAGAATGATTATTTTCTTAAATAGCTATAAAAATACTTCAAAATTACGTAACATGAACTGTACTAAACATTGAAAACTATCAAGTAAAAAAGAATATTAGGACCAAATTAATGAAAAAAACAGGTTCTGAAGGTATTTTGATTGTTAAAGTATGACAAAAGAAAGTGATGTTAAATCATAGTTCATAGACTATTCAATTTTAATCTCTATAGTGGTAAGTTACATCTGCAAAAAAATAGAACACATTATATGACTTGTGAGTCTTCATAAAATACATGGTTTTAATAAAGAGCATTTACTATACATTCTAAATTAATGATTTTACAATATGGAAAGATCTCAGAGGTGGGGGGGGGGTGCTTATGTTGTTTGCCATGTATTTTTTCTAATGTAAGCATAATGATTTAATGCTTTTGAAACACTCCCTGGAGATAGAAAACACCTCCTCCTGTGAGAGAGCGAGCAGGACAGGGCCAGCAGTGACGCCAGCAGATGTGCACCAAGGTGGGCCCCTGGCCTGGGAGACTGCGCCATGCACCCAGTGCACCGTGCACCCTCCTGCCTGCAGCCCCTGTCCTTGCTGTTCAGACTGTCTGCAAGAAGAGGGAGCAGATTTTTATTTGTTTTGCAGTCAAGCATCTGTGGAGTTAGATCCTGAGCAACGGAGTAAGATCCATTTTGCACAGGCCATCAATTACCATTTCAGAGTGATGGTTTTCCATCGCTGAATTTAACAGATGATTGAAAAATGACAAATTTCATTTCCCACTTCTCCTCACTTAGCCGGCCATCAGCTGATGTGGTATGCCAATTTTAAAATATTCCCTAGATTTACAGTGTTTTCACTATTCATAATACAAAGCAATTCTGGAGTATATAATACGCTAAGAAGAAAACTTCTAGAAAATGAAAGAGAAGTTACCAGCATCCAGCTGGGCTCAATTCTGCCAGTATTGCAGCTTTTGGAAAGAACCTCAGTTCACATAATAATTCCATCATTTGGAAAGCTTCCTGACACAAATAAGCTCTTCATCCATGGGGATGTATAAGGAGAGACATACACCCCTCTATGAATTAATGTTTCCTGCCACCATTCTGAATGCTTAATGCAGAACATCTTCAAAGATCATAATTGTAAGGTTATTATACAGTTTAACTCCCACAGAAAGTACATGGAGCTTAAGTGCATATTTGTCACTGCAGCGGGGCCAGAATTGGGTTTTCCTGGCTTCTAAAATCAGAAAAATGCACTTCTCTAAATGGGCTTTTGATAACAGCTCATTGTTTTCAATCCACAGAATTTGAAACACCATTACTTACAGTTTTATGTTTGAGACAGAAGTGCCAAGTATTCAAATGCGAAAAGCACAGGAAATGCAAATAGCGTGTATATACAAAGCATGAAGAAGACTACTCTTTTACTTGTTCTTATACCACAGAACTAACAAATAATATCTCCATGCAGAAATCAGAAATGTAACTGCTAATGCCCGCATGCAGTTATATATACTTCCAGACTGTAATCACTTTACAAAATACATGTGGATGGTTAGACGCAGCTGGAGGATTATAGTCCTCCTGCTATTTCTGAAAGCAAGTATTATTGAGAATAGGCTCACATTTGCTCTGATCTCCACCTGGGCCAAGCCCATGAAGCCCAACAGAGGTAAACACGTGCATGAGTGAGTCCATCCTGCCCAGGACCAGGGATGCACTGGCTTCTGCTGCACAGCTCAGCAGAGCACAGCTGGAAGCAGGAGACCACAGCAGTATCAACCTCCTCCCAGAAAACTGTAGCTGTGGTTCAACCTGAGTCAGGGTCAGGTTGAAATGCTCACGTCATAACTCGTGTGCAAGAGGTTAATTTAAAATCTAACCCGTACTGTTGTACCGTATCCAACTATGGGTTTTTTTTTTTCCACATAGGAAGGCCATATTTCATATGTGTTAAATTCCTGTCTTTAAGTCTCCCTTTTCCTCAAGACTCCAGAGAAGTAAATCAATGGTTCATTTCAAGTTCTTACTGAAGTCTGAATTTATTTTGAAATAGAGCCCAAGGAAAAAATAAAGCAAGCTAATTAAGTATTGCTTCAGGCTCAGTAATATCAATGCTCTTGTCGCCTACTTATATTGTTTCAATTCTGCTTTGAAGTTGTTTTCACATATTTCTGGTCGTTTGCCTTATGTTTGTGTCAGCAGCATGTTAAAATTCAAGACTTATTTATCTAATTATACCCTCATTTCAACTGTACTTACCAAAGTCAGGACACAGCACAGGATAACATCAGGCAGGTTCAAATCTAACAGGTTCTAGGTTCTGATGCAAGGCCAGCTGAATGATTTACTAACGTCTGAAGGACATGTGCCTCTCGCTACAGTTGCTATAGCATATATCTGTAAAACCTACCCATTAATGCTGAAATCCTAGTCCAGTTAAGTGAATGGGTTTTGCACTATCTCAAAAAAGGGCGAAAATGCTACAATAAAATTTTTCCCCTCTGACACTCAACCTGCATCTCTTCAGTTATTTTTTTTCCTGGTGAACAATTGAATGTGAACTCTCTGCCCTGGCTCATAGACCACTAGTCAATGCAGTCCATGCAGAAAACTAAAATAATGTATTTTTTTTATCCCCCTAACCACTTCATTAAGCAGTTCGGTTTATAAGGCACCTTTAAGAGAGTTCACTTGATTTACTTTATCATTTGTGTGAAGTGTTTACAAATTTATAACATATATATATATATATATTTGCACATTATAAATTTATATTTTAAAATGATCTCTTACCATACTAAGATATGACTATAAGTATTGCTTTCTACAGCTAGGAAATACCTTTTTTTCTTTTTGAGCAAGAGCGATGATTTTGGCGCATCTTAGAAGTTCTAATTTGGACTTCATGATGAAAATACACATTCCATTTTCAATAGGAAAGTAACTTAAAATTCAGATCCCCAATTCAGAATTGAGATTCTTAATAAAAATATAACCAGGAGAATTCTAAAACTCATTATAAATCTAGCCATTCAAATGATAAAGGTTTTCTGTATCATTGCTACTTATATCCCACAACATGCCTATCTGCAGAGTTTTATCACTGAAGATAGGCAAAACATAACTTTGCAATAAACTTCTGTTCCACAGCAGCTTGTGCAGATAGCAATGGAAATTAAAAGATTATCCAAGGTAAAGATGATACATGTGATACATTTGCAGGAGCACTTTCCAACACATATGCTTTTAGATACAGAGTTCTGCTATGATCCTAATACTCCTTACTGAACTGTCACATACGTTTTCTGCTTGTCTGTAACAAATAAATAAACCTGCTCTTACTGTGACAGTAACAGAAGAAATAATATTTCAATTACTGAAAATAGATATTTTGTGTGTGTGTGCATGTGATAAAAAGTATAACTTTACACCTGTCTGCGTCTCTCCTCTGCCAGAAGCTGGGACTATTACCCACGACTCGTGCCGAAGGCTGAGCACACAGACAGACAAGGATCCCAGGACAGAGAACAGCCTCCCAGAGCAGCGCTGGCTGCCACAGAGGCAGCTCCCCACTGGGAAGAGACCATGCCGCACTGAAGAGCAGCCATAGACAAAGGACTTACAATGTAAGGGCAGCACAGACATTGCACAACGGCCACCGCTGCTCTAGACAACCCCACACCAAAGCTCTTTTGAGAGATTTGCTCATTTCCCATCCTTGAAATGGAGATTTGTTTTTATAATTCTTCCACCTGCTCTCGCAGCAGAACAGCCTAGAAAATAGCATAATGGAAAAACTATTTTCGGCTGTCTAGATATTTATTATTCTCCTTCGTAAAGGTAAGAAAATAGCATGCTCCTTTTCTTCTTGAAATATCCAAAGGAAAGAGCCATGTAATTTCAAACGGCATTTCCAGCCTAAACCAGCTACATTAGGAGAAAGACATCAACAAAATAATTTACTGTGTAACTTGATCACTGTATGGTTATCAAGCCCATGCAACCGGTGAACAGAACTGATGCATCGTTAGGTGCATATCCTTTGGTGCGATCAGCCTTGTTTACAATGGGATGTCACAATGCCACCTCACTACTGAAAGAATGACTTTTTTAAAGCATGGACAGCTTGATGACCCTGAATGCCTTAAATTAATTTCCATCTATGCCACTTCCTATGGTAACTAAACTCAGAAGTGATTTCTGAAAGTTTATGTTTTATTTATAGGTTACTAGAAATGTGGTGCAAAGACTGTCTTATGATTGTCTTGATTTCACATTGTGTTACGGGGAACTGGTATTAGTCTGAAGTGTTGCTTTTGGAGGGTAATTGAAACTTTGAGGCAAAGCAAGCATATCTCCCAAAGCAGTAGAGCTGCACTGAGTGAAACAGGTTTTCAGGTTCTCCCTAATTTCAACAGCTCCAAATATGCCTATGAATATTAGGCTGCATTAAACAACCTTTGAAGCATACAGCGATTACAGAATGGGAAGAGGAAATCAATCAGATTGTCAGACTATTGTATAAATACTCCTTCCCTCATCAACTGTGTGGCAAAGGTAAAATCAGTTGCATTAATTACAGCCATATACAATCCAAGAAATTTTGCTGAAAAGCTTATCACTGTAGCTCAATTGGCATCAATAAACACAAAGTAAAAAGATGTTTATTGAAAAATAAAATTCTTAGTTAAAATTTGACATGATAGATGCTTGGCACATCTGACATAAAAATAAAGAGTGACACTTCCCACTACATTTTTGCTTCTTACACTTCTTTATAAAACATGCCCATTGACAATGCTGCAGAGAGCCAAGTTAGTAGATATTACTCAAATATATCTTTTGACCTTGCTGTTCTAAGGTTTTTTTCACACAGAACAACAAAGTGGTCCCCAGATGAAGGAATTTTCAGTTTAAGAGCAGAGATCACTGCTGCAGACAGACAGGTATGAAATCACAAAGAGACAGAACAACCGGTCACCAACACAGGCACCGCTGTGGCAGACAAACTTCACACAAACTTTTTTCTGGTTTTCAATCCATCACAGAGAAAGAGAAATTTTCAGAGGTGAGAGTAACAGAAGTTAAGTTTGGCAGCTGTTTGCTGGGAGCTCTTCACAAATTGGACCAGGAAAAGGGGAAAGCTGCTTGGGAAGCTGGCTTCAATGGCTGGTGGGTGGTAGGTGCAAGTCAGCATCTTGAAAAAGACATTACAGAAGACATACAAAGGTATGAAGAGTTTTGAAAGTGAAGGGCTTGATTTTGGAGAGAGAAAACCCAGTAGCTTTAGCTGTACCACAGAAATACTGTAACAAAATTTGCAGCATTTAAAACAAAAACATGGAAGTAGAGAGATGACAATCAAAGAGGTTACAAGCCTGGCTGAAAGCAATTAAGGGAGATGTTAAGAAACCAGGACAAAATAAAATCAAGGTGGGAAAAACTCATTTAGTCACACTGTACTTGAAGGACTGCCTAAACAAACCCTAGGATTTATCCTGGAACACAGGCCTGGGGCAGAGAGAACACCCACAACTACTGGAAACACTAGTTGCTGTATATCTCTTTGCCCTGAAATAAGATATGGAAGGAGAAGATGATCAGTGACTGAATTAATAGAAAGACAAAAAGGGCCTCCTTCAGTACATTAGCCGAAAAGCTACCGAACAGAAAGGCAGACAGTAGCTCTAGTAAGAAAAAGCAACTTTCAAAACATTGCTCTTCACAGAAAGTCTTATCTTCTGCTGGCTCACACTGGTATAAAAGAATAAAGCATCACTTACACAATTAATTATCCTTTTTATGAAGAGAAAGATGAACACTGTGAGAAATATATGCCATAAAGACAATAGCAAGAAAGCAATTAAGTCACTAGTGGTCACAGCCTTACAGCATTTGTAACCACTCTGTCCTGCATCTCAGCATCACTCAAAAACACCCAACAAAGAGCATTAGATTATTTCTCGACACTCATTAAGACAGTTAGCTAACTTTGATAAGGGATTCCAAAATCTTTTTTGTTTTAGCTCCACATTTGCTGAATAATGAGATTCTAATGGCTGTCAGACAAAATACCTACTTTCTCACCAGTTGTGCAGTCTACTGAGAAATGAGGCTAAAAAACCCGTAGGGCTCTGTTCTAGAAAAATTCCACTGCAAACCTACATGCAAATCAGACAGCAAAGCGTATCTATTAACCCCTTGATTACCATTAGCTTTTGTAAAATGTTTTTTCTTGTCTTTCAGGCCTGTCTCAAAAATGGATGGGTTTGATATAATGGAAGTTGTTACATGAAATAAATCTGTTGGACACATGCTAAAGTAAACCAATTTTGTTTCTATACAAAAACGAGAAACAAACAGAAGCTATAAATACAAAGCTTTTAATCTCAAACACAAATGTGCACTGAAATAAGCTACAACGTTTTTTCTCAAGATACTGAAGATACATCAGGAAATGTCTGGATGGCTCTGCAATATTGAGTGAACTCTGTAGCTAGACTGATTATTTGATTAACTGCATCACTACTCTCCAACAGGCTGAGCCAAAGCATCTTTCTCATTTCAGAAGTATAGCTTGTTTGGCTATAGTACACCAGTGATATTGATACTTAATTTCTTAGATATTTTATTTCTTATTTGGCATACCAAAGACTCCAGGGAATTTTCTTACAAAAGAACCTGTCATTTTTTTCAGGGTATAAAATTATTTGCAACTAATCCGACTAAAGTTGTAATGTTATAAAGGTTTGCTTTTGAAATTTTGGATGGGTTTCATTTTTATGAAAGCAGACTGATGAGAATTAGAAAATATTCAGAAGTACATAGAGTTCTGCAACTGCAAAATCTTGCCCTGCAAAAATCTCTTTCTGTACCTATTTGTACAGCTTCCTGAACAGAGTGCCTGCTGCTTCGATTACTTGTGTGTCTGAGATGATCCCACTATAACATCTGATTTTTAGTCAGTTCCTTGTATAGTTGGGGATTCTGGGGGAATTCATGTTGGTTGGTTGGCTAGTGTTTTAGATCTGTTTTACTAATCAAGATAAAGAAAAGTCTGGGTGCAGTCACCAGGGAGGGAAGGGGAAAAAAAAAAAAAAAAAAGGTGTGTGTGTGGGGGGCAATTCATATTTCAAAAATCAAATTCAACACAACACAATTTCTCCATACAAAATAAGAGGAACAAGAAGAAGGGTTAATTCTGCACTGTTAGACAAAATGCAGGAGTGTACGGACTATGTCTGGAGCAAGCAAAGTCACTTCTAAGACTCACCCGAAGCAGCTTGTGTTGTGTCTCCATTTCACCTGCTTGTCTTCAGTTCTGCTATTTTACAGAATGCAGGTTATACCGGACTTCTCTTTTCCTCATTTGAAAAGAGATTTTTACAATTTACACACCCTCCTTTTACAATTTTTAGACTGAATGTGGGTAACTATGGTAAATGCAGTGCCTTAAATTCTGGAGAAAACCAGGTCATCTACAAACACAAATACAGAGCAATTTCCTAGGGTACGTTGCCGATATCTGATTTCTCAGTGACATATCACTCTCCTGTTTATAGAAGGTTGGGAAACTTTCACTCGATGTTTGTTCACAAAACTCAGCAAGATCAGTAGCACTATGCTGCCAACAGTTGAAAACAAGATGGATCTGACCAGCAGACACATAACAACACATGGGCAGCAAGGGTGGATGTTAATTTAACAAGTATCCGTAAAGTGAGGCTATCCCAACAGCTTGGGCTGGCTGGGTCCTGTTGCTGTATGTCTAGGTAAATTTACTTTAAATCTACCTTAACCTTTCATCTTTTCTGATCTATGACAGTCTGTATTGGCTGGAATGGAAAAATTTAAGAGTCAGAAAACTGTAACATGGTTTGGGCAAAGTCTGAAATATAATGTAAATTCTGTTATTACAAAATGTGACTCATTTTGGAGAAAGTAAATGTTTTTGCTGGTTAAACATCTTTTTCTGACACCAGACATCTCTTATTTTGTACATATTTTATATTCCCATTACAGACTGTGCCACATTGATTTTAGAAGTTCTGGAACACAAACTTTCTATAGTACTGCACTGTCTTTTTAACATTTTAATAATTTAGGAATGCTGAGAAAATAACACTCAAAGATTACAACAAACATGCTGTATTCTGCCCAGTCATCCTTCGCTTCTGTTTAAAAATACCTTGGTTCATCTTCTCAACTATAAAAATAACACTGCCTCCTCCATCTATGAATTTGAAATATATTATTAGAAAGACATTTCACTTGCTGTTCGTAAAAAAAAAAAAAAAAAATCTTAAAAATCTACCCGCGGCCGCTAAAGTGCTTTGGAACTCAATACAAAATTTATGGGTGTTTAAATAAATGAATCAAGAAGAACTGACGATCTGCATGCAAGTACATTCTTGCGGGCCTGTGTCTGAATTACTCACTTGGTACTTGCCCAAGCAGTACTGCCATTGAAGTTAACTTTGAAATACCTTCATTTCAGTTAAATGACATCTATAATTGTGCATTCTCATGGATTTCTGTGGCAGGTTGAGGACTGCCCTCGAGATTTGACAGTAAATTGCATTTCAAATATAACTTGTCTAACAGACACCAAAATATTTTCACTTTCCTTGAAAACAAATAATAAGGAAATTATCTGTATCCTATTGCTTGTATGTATACAATACTATATACTATAAGAAATGTAGTTTACTAGTACTTCTTTATACTATAGGAAATGTAGCATATTTCTCATACCAAGTCAATAACGCAGCAGCTGTAGAGTTAAGGCGGAAGGATGATAATGGAAGATTTTTCAAAAGACCTATTTAAATGTCTGATGTGCTAGTGATGGATGTTGTTGCTTTTGGTTTTGATTCAGCATCTCTGAACAATTTGGTATCAAAACCAACTCACCAACTTCCTGGTCTCACAATTGCCTGCCATCCCCTAGCAACACGCATTTTTTTCTTGTGCTCTAAATGCTGCTTGCATTTATGTTGCAAAACTGAAGATGAGTAAAAATAGCATTTACCAAAAAACCCCCAATTCAAGCTACATCATTGATTGTGTGGAAGTTACCACTAGACCAGCTTGTACTCTCAGAGGTCTTTTCCTTTACTCAGTTGCTGAGAAATACTGAAAACATCCATCAGCACAACTGTATTCCCCAATCATAAGTACACATATTTCCCAGAAAAAAAAAAAAAAGGTTAAAAAAAATAGAACATTTATCTCATTTAGGGGAAAATCCAAAGTATCCTGAAGCAACAGCACTGGGCCTGACCTGTTCTTTTATATTTGGAGACTAAATTCCCTGAGAGAAAAGGAGGAAATTTAACTAAAATTTTACAGACTTGACACAACCTTTAACTTTGGCACAACTGGACACAGACAAATTCCATTCACCTACCAACTGTATGAGTAATCATTTAGTCTCTGATTATGTGAGAAAACTAGATGTCTGGCATCAAAAGAATGGTCTTACTTCTTTAGCAATATATCTTGTTCGTAAGCTTTGTGAAAGTATTAGGTACAGATAAAGCTACTCCTCCCAGGCTTATTAAAAAACAAACAAAACCAGCAGCTGTCTTTTTGGGAATTTTCCATTCTAGTGGATTTAAGGGGCTAATTTCAGTCCTACGTAAATACAGAGAACTTCCACTGATTTGAATTTATTAGTCATATAAAAACAAACCTAGGGCTTGCTTCACAAATTAATTTTCTCTTCGGCAAATGATACTGTCATTCGTCAGCAAAATCCTAAACATCTTAAGGTGACAGAAGGGGAGATTTTATTTCTCTCGTTTGCAATTTTACAAAACCTCATTACATAACCCTCATATTTTAGGATACTTCTGGATTATCTTTCTTCCTAATAGAAAACTTTAAAGCAGATGAGTGACACTGGTATCTCAGTCTCAACTCTCTTTTTTGCCAGCTACTTGGTTTTTGTCTCATTTTCTCCCCTTCTCCATTTCCTTACCTGAAGACTCAAGAACTGTTGTAATAATACGTTGTAAAGACAATGATGAATAAAGAAAGATGCGATACATAATAGTTCTGGTAGAGCCACTTCTCTGGTATTATGTCCTCTATAGAAATATACATACATATATTTGCTAGTAAGTTTTGTTGTTTCATATTCATCTTGTTATCATTCCATTATCATTCTATCCCAAAACATCTTTGGATATTCAATGGGCACATCATTAGCAGAACAAAGAAGAAAAAAAGATGCCCTATTTCACAATATAACAGGGTTGCTGAAAGATTCAATGTATATAAATGGATTATTTAAATGATCACATGTATCTAGCTAAAATAAAAACAACAGTACCTAAGAGCATCCCTGGCTCTACTCCCACTGTCCAGCAACATTAGTAGAGTCATTCTTGCTTGGCCCAATGCCTACCTTTATCTCTTCTCAAAGAAAAACATTGTATAATATAAGGATGCTAATGAAAAAAATATGCAATGAAATTCCAGTTTTTACAACTAGAATAAGTAAAAGCAATAGTGGTATAGTGTTTTAATGATATAGGACACATGAATAGGCGTGGCCAGCAGGGACAGGGAAGGGATCTCACCCCTGTGCTCTGCACTGGTGAGGCCACCACTCGATTCCTGTGTTCAGTTTTGGGCCCCTCACTACATAAAGGACATTGAATGACTCGAGTGTGTCCAGAGAAGGGCAACGGAGCTGGGGCAGGGTCTGGAGCACAGGTCTGCTGGGGAGCGGCTGAGGGAACTGGGGGGGTTTAGTCTGGAGGAGGCTGAGGGGAGACCTCATCGCCCTCTACAGCTCCCTGACAGGAGGGTGCAGAGAGCTGGGGATGAGTCTCTTTAACCAAGTAACGAGAGACAGGACAAGAGAGAATGGCCTCAAGTTGCAGCAGTGAAGATTTAGACTGGATATTAGGAATCATTTATTTCCAGAAGGGGTTGTTGGGCGTTGGAATGGGCTGCCCAGGGAGGTGGTGGAGTCCCCATCCCTGGAGGTGTTCAGGAGTTGGGTCGACATAGTGCTGCGGGATCTGGTGTAGTTGGGAACTGTCAGTGCCAGATTTACAGTTGGAGTGATTGATCTTCAAGGTCCTTTCCAACCTAGATGATTCTGTGATTCTGTGAATGCTCAGGCACAGAGCAGAGCACTCAAACAGAGTCTTATTTCATCTTACAATATATTTTTGATGCAGAGCTTCTGCTGAAATTACTGTAGGAGAAAAAGCTTAAAATTTCTTCAAAACAAAATCCTGCTTGCTTGTATTTCTGATTGATATAACTGAAGAAAGAAAAGATTGACCTTTTTTCAATTTGAACAGGAATCACAACAGCTCATCAACGTAATTGTGTCAGCTGCAGAGCTTATTTTTCAGTTAATGGCACCTATAATCAGTTTTCAGTAGAGGTGCAGAATTTGATATATGCTAATTAGCATTATCATAGACAGACTGAAGAAACTCCTGAAGACTTCCAGGAGCTCTCAGGAGTTTATCAACACCAAAACATGCAGAATGACTGCTCTTCCGTTCAGGTTGTAAGACACACGTGAAAAGATGAGGCTTGAATATCCACTTTTGAAAAGCATGAATAGTAACAGTGTCAGGGAAGAAAATATTTAAATATCCAACCTATTATAATGATTTCCTGTTAATAGACTTTGATTTGCTAATTATCCTTTTGGATAATCTTTCATCCTAAAATCATAAACCAAACAGCAACTTTCTGAAATAGCTGCTGAAGTAACCCACCAGAAAATGCCCAGAGGCTATTTAGTACCGAATCCAATAGATGTGTTATGTGCCACTGACAGTGTATTTTACATATCAATAATATAATGTTCACATAAATACATGCATGGTACTTGCAACAGTGTATCGATAAATTTATGAGATTTATTAATTCTATTTTATATTATTAACTGTAAAAGCACTGTGGTCAAGCAGTAAATTCTATAGTGTGCCTTTACCTCTGTTTTGGGGACAACAGGGCAGTATAGAGTGATCTTCAGATGGCTGTAAAACACTGAATGAAAACAGAACAAAAATTACCATCCTCAGAGGGTTTAATGAAAAAATGTCCTTGAAATGACTCTACTTAATCTCATTGAATTTACTACTCAGCTGATCATAAACTAATGCCTTTATCTAACAGAAATACGCCTGTGCTTAGCAGGCACTATCTGAATACACATAAACACAGATGCATGGTTATTTTATAGCATATAACTTCAGCAGAATTCTTTACGTAAGCATAAATGTGAAGAAATGATGAGGCTCATGAGTAGCTTTTGATGGAGGCTAGACATAACGACAAGCATCTTTGAGGGGCATAAGACAGAACCTCTAAATATGGCTCACTGACATTGGGGGACTGTAAGCCAAACACATCTTTGTCATGTTCCTTTCCTACAGCCTCTCTCTCTCCCTGCCCCAACCTCAATATTCAACATATTTTGATGTCTCGATGACCTCAGTACATAACAAAGAAATAAAAGATTGAAGGATAAATGCCCTAGAAACACTCTAAACTTAGAGGTTCTTATAACGGTATCTGTATGTCAAACAACCTAGAATTCCTCAGAACAGTTCAGCTGTGGAGGCTGCATGTCTCTATCTTCTAGCTATTTCTGAAGGATTATATGAAAAAAAAGTTTATTGGAGCTATGTAAACAAGCCATTCATTTAAAATGAGTGGAAAACAAGGTGATAAATGGAAATAAATGTTAAGGTGAAAAAGGATTCTGTTAAGAGAACTGGTACCATTTTTAGGATTACTTCAAGTTGCACATGGAAAAGATTAGAATTTAAGCACTGGCAGAAAGATTTTTAAAATAAGCAATGAAAGCAACATGACGAAGGGAGTATCCTGATGGTGGACTTGTGAAATAGGAACTGAGTCCTCCCATGGGACATTACACCTCATTGGTAGTTGATGAATAAGCAGTACTGGTAATTGGGACACTGGAGAAATCCAACCCATTGTAATCTTCCTGAGTAAATGTGATTCAACACACTCCACTTTAGGAGTAAAAGGAAAAAAAAAAGACACAGTTTTGTTGTCAAAGCACCCATAGAAAGCCCTCAATGAACTAAAACCCACAAAGACCTCAAGGTCAAAGTCTGATAAAGCTTGGAGTTGCCAGTCCTGTCTAATGAGCCAATTAATTACCATATGTCTACATGACATCAAGTGGCATTTATTAGGCCCATCAACATGTCTAGGCTGTTTTCAAAATGTGAGCTAGCCCGTTCGGTGTCAGACACTGTACAGCATTCTAGCATGACAAGGTTCCTCAGAACAACCTCCAGCTGGTTTTAGTTACACAGCTGGAATGACTGGAATAACTCTTACAGGGCCCACTTAGGATCGAGCATCTGGCAAACAACTTCCCGGTCGCATCCCTTTCCTACCATCCTCACTGTACAGAGCAGATCCGCGCAGGACTGCTCATACGCTGGAGTATCATCACCATCACCCTGTGATTTGCTTGTTGTTCTGTAGCCATGCTTCAGGATAGCTCAAAGCAGTAGTAAGAAGGGTCAGGATTTGAAACAGGGTCTAGCATTTGGCCTACTTAGGTGCATAGTGTTACCTATTCCTGTACCAGCTGAACAAAAGGAATTTTGATAGAGCATGCAAAGGGTTTATCTGTACCCAAGTCCCAAGTAGCAGAGCGTTCTGCTCTTATTTGAGCAAGGACTGAACTTGAAATGCCCATACCTATCATTTCATAAACAGCTCTCACTGGCACAAAGGAAATACAGCATATACTGAATGGATCAAAAACAGAAAAAAAAAAAAAAAGACCTTACTTTTATGATCTGAAACTTTGTTTTGACTATTTTGAGTAGTTTAAAACAGTTGCATTTACTTCCTGATTTTTATATCAAAGCAAAATGCAAAGAAGGTGATACCGCATCATCTGTCTGCTTAATTTTGAACTATTTATTTTGATTTTGAAGTGTGATCAAAGAATTCCTCTTTGCTTGATAAGTAAGCAGTGACATTTTAATCCAGTTATTATCATATGCATTCCTAAAGGACTCATCACTGTAAGCATCTAGACTGCGCTAACCTTGGATGACAGACACTGTCTTCTATTGCATTCTCAGAGCTATATTTAAAACATACTCTAAATTTTCTAAACTGTGTTATGTACTGGTTGTTACTCCTGTCCTTTTCTAAAGCAATGCCATACATATATGCCATACACATATGCATACTCCTTTGCAAAACCATCCTGAAAATCCTGAGCTTCCACAGGGAGGGAAGGGAATCTTTGCCCCTGTATTGGGTTTGCATGACAAGGTTTTGTTAGCAGGGGGCTAGAGTGGTGGCTTTTATGAGAAGCTGTCAGAAGTTTCCCCTGTGTCTGATGAAGCCAACGTCAGCTAGGCTCCAAGATGAACCTGCCACCAGCCAAGGCCGAGCCCATCAGCAACAGTGGTAGCGCCTCTGTGGTAACATATTTAACAAGAGGGGGGGGAAAAAGCTGAGCAACAGCAATTGCAGCTGGAGGGAGGAGTGAGAATATGTGAGAGAAGCAATTCTGCAGACACCAAGGTCAGTGAAGAAGCAGGGGAGGAGGTGCTGGGGCAGAGGTTCCCCTGCAGGCTGTGGTGCAGCCCATGGTGAGGCAGCTGTGCCCCGCACCCCTGGAGGTTAACGGTGGAGCAGAGACCCACCTGCAGCCCGTGGGGGACCCCACACCAGAGCAGGTGGGTGCCTGAAGGATGCTGTGACCCCACGGGAGGCCCGTGCTGGAGCAGGCCCCTGGCAGGACCTGTGGCCCCATGGAGAGAGGAGCCCACGCTGGAGCAGGTTTGCTGTCAGGACTTGTGACCCCCCCCCCAGGGGACCCACCCTGGAGCAGCCTGTGCCTGAAGGGCTGCACCCCGCGGGAGGGACCCACGCTGGACCAGTTTGTGAAGGAAGGAGCCTTCTGTTTGCTGACGCCTGTGGGAAGGACTCACGTTGGAGTGGCTTGTGGAGGACTGTCTCCCGTGGGAGGGACCCCACACAGGAGCAGGGAAACGGTGTGAGGAGTCCTCCCCTGAGGAGGAAGGAGCAGCAGAAACACTGTGTGATGACCTGACCACAACCCCCATTCCTTGTCCCCCTGTGTCACTGGCAGAGAGGAGGTAGAGAAATCAGGAGTGAAGTTGAGCTCAAGAAGAAGGGAGGAGTGGGGGGAAGGTGTTTTAAGATTTGGTTTTATTCCTTGTTATGCTACTCTGACTTGACTGATAACAAATCAACTTTTCTCCAAGTTGAGTCTTTTTTGCCCATGATGGTGACTAGTGAGTGATCTCTTGACCCATGAGCCTTTCATTATATTTTTCTCTCCCCTGCCTAGCTGAGGAGGGGGAGTGATAAAGCAGCTTTGGTGGGCATCTTGACATCCAGCCAGTCAACTCACCACAGCTCCACATGAAAGAGCATCTCCCAGTGCTGTTAACACTGCTGCTCTGTAAACATGTCTCAAAGCAGCTACAAAAAAACTTGCAGTGTCACAGTAGTGATTTTCTAGTGTATGAAAATGTTCTGTATCCATTACTAGACTTTTCCTGGGTGCTTAGAGAAATTGTGCGGGAGACAGGTTACGAAAGGGTCTCCTATGGACACTTCCAATCAGCAAATACTCATCAGGACAAGCTGACATGATCCAACAAGAGGTAGGGGAACAACCACCTTATCGTACATCATCTGTGGCATTTTCTTCCTGTTTGCAGAAATAGTGAACAGGAACTTACAAGTACCAATAAACAAGTATTTTCTAAATGGTGAGGAGTTGTGCGCTTGGAAAATAAGATCACATAGTAGTCTAATAATGTTAGGATGCGAAATGTGCGCAATCCAACCCATCGATACTCACTTACCTAAGGTTGCAGTCAACTCAGCATTATGGTACTATGGCTTTATCATTAGATGTTTGCCAATGATCAATTTACAAAAGTAATTTCTGAGTCACAATGTATCATTAACATCAGCAGGGAAGACCACTCTCTCACAACTTGGACATCGTCACGCTTAGACCGACTTCCAGAATCACCCTTTTTTGTCTTAGGTCACTTTTGTCTGCAGGAGCCTACATTCTTCTGGAAACTTCCCAAAAAACTTAGATTAATGTAACTTTTGTAGCTCTATCAGCAGCTACACTTCTAAAGTAGAAAGAAACAGCTGTAGAGAGACCACTACCTCATAAGTTTTGAAAAATAAGTACTGGATGAATTTGGGGTTTGCTTTTGATAGATTCATCACACAAGCTGAGCTAACAGTGAAATCATTTTTCCAGTTACTACTACAACAGTGACTTCTGCCAAGTAAGTGTTTTGGATCTCAAGCCACGTCTGACCCATAGAGGACATGGCTCTGTAGCAAACTTAACTTGACATTTAAGTCCAATATATAGCAACTGGTCAGTCTGGAGAGCTCCAGATCATTCAAAATGACAGCACATCTAAAAGGCTTCTAGTCATGTCTGTTGTGTCCTTTTATTAGCAGACCTACATAAAAGAACAATAAATTCAGCTTATCAGTTTACTACAATACTCCTTACCTATTGCACTAATACCAGTGGAAGTACAGCGGATAACAAAGGAACACAAGAAATTAAAACTGTCTTCTCTGTTTAGCTGCTTATTCTTCTCTTCCATACTCAAGAAAAGGACATCAGGAATTACTTATTTCTTGATGAACATTTCTCAGGAACTTAGGAAATTCTCCAATGTTAAACAGCTTCACAAACAGTGGAATTTAATTCTCTCCCTTGATTCCATGTAGCCCCTACCTTATGTCCTTCTAATGCAATTTTTTTCAGACCTGCACCACACAAATACCCTCTCAAATCCCCTGTCCTGAAGACCAACATAGTGCCTGGCCAGTCAGCAGGCCAAGCAAAACAGAGCTCACATGGTAGCATCTCTCAGGATGGACCTTAATGCTTCCCCTCTACCCAGGTGCCAATTCTCATCAAATTTATAGAAGCGTCATTAAAACCTCTTCATCTCGATGATATATTTTTTTTTAATTTTATTTTACATTAGGCAATACAGTAAAAATTGTGAAGACAGGGCCAGAGAATAACAGAGATAAAGACAGATGATGTGACCGTTTTATCCTGGAAATCAGGATAAAAAAAAAATGACCACAAATACACATGTGAACTGAAAATCTTAGTATTAGGAATCTTTTAAGGAAAACTAAAATATACCTACTCAGTTAATACATAGCAATAATCCATTTCTCAGATGATGAAAGCTGTGTTAAAATATTCAGAAAAAAATGGTATCAGCTAATTTGCTCCAAAGCAAAAAAAAAAATCCACCACTGATTCCCAGAAGCAACATAGTAATTGCTCTAGTTGCAGTAAGCATTATGTTAAAGAGCTAAACATATATTAAAGAACAGATGAACTATTGCCTCTGTAAGGGAAAGCTTAGCTGAACTAGGAAAAAAATATGTTTGGTCTCGCGTCCATAGGCTGGTAAAAACCCCAGTCTCCCAGCCCTTCCCCACCTCTGCAACCAGCATTCCCTGTGTATACAGAGAATTTGCCATTCCAGGTTCAGGTTTTTGTCCTCCCTAACGCCCCATCCGCAGTCTCCTGCAGAGCAGTAACAGGCTCTGAGGAGCCTCTCCTCCACTGAGAATCCCACTGTTCTCCTAATGGGAAGGAAGTGTTTAACTAAATCACCACTGTGATTTACTTGTAATGTAGAAGCCCTTGCAGTGGTATAATCCAACAGACACAGATGGTAATCTGTCTAATTTGTGAGGAGTAATTAATAGCGTAAAGCACCACACTGTCAAAACAGGGCAATATAAAAATATCATGAGCGGGTTTCCCTTGTCATTAGTTAAATTATTTTATAACAAACTGAATGTAGAGGTGTGAATGATTTTAGGTACATTTCACAGAAAAGAATAAAATTAAGTCAGCGACAGATCTCACAGTCTGGCAAAGAAACCACAAGACAGATCCAGACTTACAGAAAAGGTGATGGAATCTGTAAAAGATGCTGAAACTTCAGTTATTTGGCCCTCGGTCTTTGGCGTAGGCAGGGGAGGGCATTATACAATTACATTATAACAGACTGCATTCTTAACATGATAAATCCTCTACAGTTTTAACTGGTATCTTAAGCAGTTGTCTGAGTTCTTACAGTTCTTACTGGAGCAGTAAGCTGTTTTAACCAAAGCTGCTTCTGAGATTTTAGGGAGTGAAACATCAAATATTTTAAATTTCTTTCCATTGACATTCTATTTAGATCAGTAGTCATTTGCTGCTGTTTTATAGTAACGTGGGGAGACCTCATCACTCCTACAGCTCCCTGAAAGGACATTGCAGAGGGGTTGGTGCTGGTCTCTTCTCACGGGTGATTAGTGACAGAACAAGAGGGAACGGCTTTAAACTGCAACAGGGGAGGTTCAGACTGGACATGAGGAGAAAATGTTTCCCAGAAAGAGTGGTCAGAGAGTGGAACAGGCTGCCCAGGGAGGGGGGGGAGTCACCATCTCTGGATGTGTTTAAGGGTCGTTTGGATGAGATGCTGGGGGATGTGGTGTACGGAAGAACTTTGTAGAGTTGGGCTGATGGTTGGACTCGATGATCCCAAGGGGCTTTTCCAACCTGAATGATTCTGTGATTTACCTGAAAATGCTACTTGGCTTCATGTTATCTCTCTCAAACCTAAAATGTGATTTGTTAGGTGAAGCAAACCAAAATTTGGGATGCATCATCATTGCTGAGGACCAGACAAAGACAGTTTTGGTGCTGCTGTGAAAAGATCAGGATGAAAAGTAGCTACTGATAGGGAATTATTTTCTTGTGTGTGTGTATAGAAAACTGTGTCATTCACCTTACAGCATCTGAGTCAATTTCAGCTCTGGTGAAGATGATAATAAATCCAAGGCAGAAGCAAATTTATCGGAAGCAGTCTATTAGACCAACAGTTGGGTAACCCACAGCAGGTGCTTTCTCCTGGATAACAAGTACAGCATTTCACTGCCAATGAGTACAGGAAATTCTCCTGTTTCATTCAGTAACACAACACTGACAGAGCAGAAAGAGACTCAAGCAACTCCACTGCAATTAGTGTTACTGATCTTCCTCAGATTACCAACACGGGAAAAAAAAAAAAAAAAAAAAAAGTGATGTTGAGGCACTAATGAGCTGTGGAAGTCAGGAAATATCCATGCCATGAGGCTTCACTACATTTCTGTAGGTATGTTTTCCTGTTTTAGCAATACTATCTTACTCAGAAAAGAAAAAAAAAAAATCTTACAAAGGTTTACATGAAATACTTCAGCTAAATACATCTCAGACTTGTCCCTCCACCCACATCCATCCATTATTATTGTTGTATGAACAACATCCATACTTTGTAAGAGCAAATTCACAGGTTTAAAAAAAAAATTAAAATCAACTTTAGCATTCGGGGACACCAGATGTTTCACAGATGTGAAAAAGCACTTTGATAATACCAAAACGAAGAGAGCACAGTAAATAGTTTAGAAAACACAAGTCATGGATCACTGTCATGCAACCAGATTCTCTCGTACAAACACCAAAAAAAGAAGAAAATAACGAATGTATAGAACAAAAAGTTTTCATTGACCTGATTTGTCAGAGATGTTGGCTGTGACTGGCGTGGTGGAGCAGCTTGTGTTAGCCTTTGCGCTGTCCTTGGAAGAACCAACTTTTGGTTTATTTTTCGTTGCCTCTAGTGCTTTGACCTTCTTGGCATGTTTACTTCCTTTGTAGTGGGCCTCGGCCTGGCTCTACAAAGGAGAACAAATCAGGCTCACTTTTTTCTGAACTTCTATATAACACAATGGATGACAAGGCAGAAAAGTGACACTTTCAATAGTAGGCACCATATTATTCCACCTAGAAAATTTTAGTAGGTTTGTACTAACAGTTTCCCTAGATGTAAGTTCTTATATATTCAAATGGTAGGATTTTAATGAATGGCACATGTTTTCAGTAACTCAGAAAATGAGGCTTCAAGATTACATAAAACTGTCACTCCTAATGGAATTCTTCACTTCCATGGTGCTTAAAGATTTAAAGCACTATGCAAAAGAAAACACACCCAATTCAGAAAGATGATACTCAATTTTCATGTAATGTTCCCTAGTCTTTATTGCTTGTAGTTAGAAAGATGTACCACGCTGTAACATGACTAAATAATCCATTTTCCCTTCTGTTTGATCTAGTACAAAAGTCATCCAGTATTTTCATCATTACACTAACAGCAATTGAAACAGGCATTAATGACATTATGACTTCACTATCAGATCAAGCCAGGAAGGGTTAAAATGAATAAACACCATACCTATAAACTTCAGTAGACCTAAGTAAACCACAGAAAACTAAACACTTATCAGACTTGATTGTTTTGTAAATTGCCTTGAATATTTTTTCCCAAGACTAAGAAAACTGAAGCCTGAAGGACAGGAAGGAGAGAAGTTTTGGGGGTTTTGTTGGGGATTTTTTTGTGGGTTTTTTTGGCTAAAGTGCTTTATATATAAAGTACTCTTCTTGGTCTGCCCTAACAAAACAGTAGAAATATATGCTGAGATGTAATGTTTATTTCACCTTTGTCTTAAAACTATCCTCAGAAACTAGGTCAATGTTTTTGAAGTTGCACAGCTAAAGCTAGACATGTAAGCAAGTGCCCATTTTTTTCAATGATTTTGAGTCCCCATTATTGTTCCTGACTCGGCAAGCTGCCTTGACAAATCAGGCCACTTTTTTAGGTGCAAAACTAAGGAACTACATGCTTAATACAAACTACAAAGCTTAGAAATTTCAGCTAAAAAACATAAAAGTTTTTCTTGACTTCTTAAGAAATTAATTTACCAAAAACGGGTAAGAAACATAATTTTACACAAAATGCAGTCTGTCATAACGGCATACTATCCAGCAACAGCTTTGCATTATTAGTATTTCTAAACATAATCTAAAAAAAAAAAAATAAAATTCAGTCATACTACTAGGTGCCTCTATTGAAGGTTACATATTAACTAAAAAAGTTAATATAGTAGTTTATTTCAAACTGAAACACTCAGAGAAAGCATGCTTCATGTAACCAGATGACACCTTGACACCTGGCATATAAAAAGCATCAGTGCAAGTAAACTTCTACCATGTCCATGCAAAAACACGTTCTCTCTCTTCAACTGATCAGGACTAATTTATTTAATTGTTAAATGAAGCGAGCCATGAAACAAGTCACATGCTTTTTATCAAAAGCAACTATAACATCTAAGACATTTGAATTCCATAAGGAGTGTTGCCATAACAAGGAAAATTGTTTTAAGATCAGCAGAAATAGGCATTACAATACAGTCACCTTGGGACAGCATGTAATAACATTTTTATCATATGACAGAGTGTAAGCGAACAGAAGAAACAGTTGAACCAGACAAGAGAATAGACAGTGTATTGGAGTCCTCACAAAAATTACATGCATCATTCAAACTGATGGAGAACTGCTGCTAAAATAGAGGAGTGAAGTTCATACACACCAAGGCTTCTTAAGGTGATTATACACCCTGTGAAACACAGTGGTTTCCACCTTGAATTGATAGTGTACGTGACACTGCAGGCTGCTAGATAAGTTTTAATTCCTTTGAAATTGAGATTTTTTTTAAAAAAAACCCAACTTTATTATAAAACCAGTAAAAAGTCTACTCATCAATTGCTATTAAACTACTTTTTGATTTTAAAACCTCTGAAATATTAACACGTGTACCAACACAATTTAGGGATTATAAAGAAACCACTAAACAGCTATACCACTGCTACTACGTGCACTACTTAAAGGGACACTTGTCAACTTCCAGGTTGGGCCTCTTCAGTTCTGAACGTGGGTAGAGGAGCACAGATCTGTTTGTGCCCTGTTATGTTGATGGGCCTTACACAGCCACAGGAGTCTCACCCTGTCTCTCTCTGCCGTTGCTGGGTTTGTGTATTTCTCTTATAGCTTTGCTGTTGATACATGATGCACTAGAAGGAGAGTTTGCCATCCACAAAATTAAATAAACTACTCACACATTACATTGTACAAAAAGTGAAGCTAAAAAACGAGGTGTGTGTATATATATACCCTTTCCATTCCAAACCTTTTAACTTTAAATAATAGCAAGTACCAGATTTGCCACTCAAGCATTCTCAAGCTGATGACGTCCCTTTAAATATTTGAACTCTGTGGTCTGAGCATATGTGTGCTGTTGATAGGATCATAAGCTGCCTGAGGCCAAAGCTATAACATAAGAGACATAAGTGCACTCAAGAGAAAGACTTAGTAAGTCAGTTCCTTGATAATAAGCCTTTCTGCTGATATTTGCAATAATAATGCCTGCAATATCAGTAATAACCTACTACAGTCTTTGATTCCTTTCATTCAATCCTCATCTAGTGTACATTAGACCTGTAGAGAACAAACAAGCCCGGGCAGAATTAAAATTAAGATTTCCATAAACACAAGCAAAGTCTCATGGAAACATGGTGTTAAGTTTTATAATTATTATACTATTTTTATTATGAAAATTCATGGTTGTGCATTGTAAGGCCAGAAAGTATTGCTATGACCATCTAAAGCAGAGCTTCTGAAAACACCAGCCTCTTGCAAAATTGTTTGAACTAGTCCATATTCCTCTGGGGAAAAAAATTGTCCAGCCTTAATTTTGAAGTAGCTAGGGATGGAAAAATCTACCTTTGGTAAACTGTTTCAGTGCCTCACTTTGTCAGTTAAGAACATTACATTTATTTCTACAATGAATTTGCCTGGTTTCCACTTCCAGTGTCTGTATTTTGTTAAACTTTGGGGTTTTAGGCTCTTTCAACTCATCTCTGTTCTGAACGGAAGCACAGATACTCTTTCCAAACGTGAAGTTAGAGAAGCATTCCCCGAGAAACTGAAGCAGGGTTTCCTAGCCCCAGAAGCACTATTTTCTAACCGTTTCAGATACACCTGAAGTTCAGAGTTTGCTTATTATCCATTATGGGATAAATTGATTCTGTTGCCTTTTGGTGCGTGAAAGGCAGTATCAGCATGGAACTGTGTTCTGTGGAGCCATCTTACAAAAACCACGGGGAGTTTTCTGGAGACATAGTAAGCAAAAGAAAAAAAGAATGGCTATGGGAATCTGAAATTGGAACACAAATTCTGATTATTATTGGTACCAATTACTCTGATTGTTAATGTCCTGCTCACTACTAACGCTAGTTTTATAAAATATTCACACAAGTACCACATCAAAGGCAAACATATTTGCTCCAAGTCCCATTTTAAACTTGTTTTGGCACAAATACAGCAATACGATACAGGTTACAAGCTCTGTAACATACGTCATTGAAATAAGCCATGACATACAAAATTTGCATTTTTAGTTAAGACATGAAGCTGAACATTTATTTTCATTTGCTCTGATAATCCAAAGGAAATGCCGTACACACAAGGTTTAAAAGTCAAATGTATAAAAGAAAGGTATTTTACCAGTTTGAATATAAACCCCAATAAAATATGAAATTAGGAGTAAATATCTTAGGGATGAAATATTTTAAATGGATACTGAATGTACTTTTTTGATCATCATTAACTAAACTGACTAATGCAAATTCCATATCATGAAAAAAATATTTGAAAAAATAAAAAAAGTTAGGAAAAGCCAAAATTAAGATAGGTAACCTTAAGGAAACTCTTTGTACTCATGTACTGTGGTGCTTTTTAACTGCATAATAATTTATTCCAGTGTATAGGGCTATGTATTTACTGTAGGGGTGAATCAATTCTACAGTAAAATAATTCAACATTTTTGGCACATTTTTTCTTTCAAAAAGATTAAGTTAAATTTATTGCTTATGTAATAAAAATTAAATTTCACCATTGAACTACTATTATAATTTTTAAATGAAGTGCTTAATAGGTCAAGGAGGCCACTTTTTGAAAAAGTACAGTAAGAAAATATTTCACATGAAAGAACTCCCTACCTAAAAGGAAAAGCTAATTTCTACTTGGTTCTAAAACTGATTGTTGTCTACTAGCTTCACATATACACATTACAACATTTTAAAATGCAATCTCCCTCCTTATTAGAAAGTACAGAAAGTCATCAGGTTCTGCCTAGTAAGATTTAATGAACAGGAAAAGCTTTAAGCTGCAATAAATGTGACATTAAATACCAGAATACAAAAATACGTTTGTAATGACAGGCCAAATTCCCCAACAGTGTTTGTGCATTTGCCTGGCATTACTTTTTGACCAACAGGATGCATATTTTAAGACACTAAATATATGGTCTAAATCTTTAGAAGATCGTGGCTTAGTGAAAAGCTGTATTTTTAATTCAGTAGCAAATAACTAAGGATATCATTGTCAAACAAATAAATATGCCATTTTCTCCTGTTCTTCAAATTTCTGCACCTTAAAATGGTGGAAGGATGCTTGTCTTCTCTGAGCAATCTAGATTTTTAGGTCTGTTCAGAGTCTTTAAGTAGTAATGAAAGAAACCAATCAAGTAAATATTTCTTTTTTTTTTTAAGAAAGCCTTCTATGGTATAAAGATTAATGACTTAGTTCTAAGAAAGGACAAGTTTTTCTCTCTAAAAATGTATTTCATTGAGACACACAAATGATCCAAATGTTACATTTCATTTAAAATCTAAAGTAATTGCTACTTTCACCTCCAAATTACAAAGTTTGAAATTTAAGCATCCGGATCTTAAACTGTGAGACTGCACATAACACGTTAACCTTATATACTACACTGCATCTAATAAAACATCAGCAATGCAAATCTTCATCTTCTGCACGTAAACATGCCTTCTAAAATAAATGTGAATATTATTAGCATATTATAGTGCTTAAAATAACCTCGGTAGCTTTACTTTGCATAAACTTAACTATGTGTATATATACAGATATGTATATATAGAAAGATACAGATAACCAGGCAACTTTACAGATCATACAGATTCACTGATAGTGGTATTACCTTTAAGAAAACTGAAATTCAGGTAAGACTGCAGTACAAAAGATTACTGGAAATTATCCCCATCAGGAGCAATGACTGGCAGTATATTTGGAATCATCGCTATTCATTTTGACAGTTCACAAGTGACTGAGTTTTAGAATCTATTTGGTGTGTGAATGAGTAATTAACTGAATTTATTACTACATAAAGAGACGAAATATTAACCTACCAGATCACTTCAGTGACAACCTGGTGCAAGGTTTGACTAAGTCTAATGGTTCAGGGTGTATGTGTGAGATCAAGACTTTTCTCAGGTTTCTTCATGATCAGCTGAAGTAGCCCTTCCTCGATGGAAATTAGACCACTGGACTGCCAGCACTTAAGCTGAATGCCTGAATCTGTTAACACAATATCCAGTCTGACAATTAATATATAAAATTACATATATGTAGAGCGGCATAACATTAGGAAGGAGAAATACAGAAATAAAGGGAGACTGAAGTATCTACA
This sequence comes from Athene cunicularia, assembly GCF_003259725.1. NCBI lineage: Eukaryota > Metazoa > Chordata > Aves > Strigiformes > Strigidae > Athene > Athene cunicularia. The sequence goes on from NW_020799108.1 coordinate 175,943, forward strand.
TGGGAAGTCCAGGTTCATGCCTTAAGCTCTGCAATACCAGGTGAGTGCCATAACTAAATGGTACTGAACATGGTGGCTTGTAGCTCCTATTTCTTCTCCCTTCCTACTACATCTTGTTAAAGCAGGAATTCTGCCCTGCATGATAAGTCTTCTCCACAGCAATTTTATCACAAATGCTGTACTAATTTGGTGTCAATACAGTGGTAATCTCCGACGAAAAATATCTTGTTAAAAATACCACAAAAGCTTCTGCCAGTAACAGTTCAACCACACAGACAATTTGCAATTGGAAGACTTAACAGATATGTAATAATCTTGAAAACATGTAGTCTGCTCTGGAGTATTTATAAAGATAAATTCTTCCTGCATACCATAAAAAGTTTTACATAATTTTAAGCTAAAAATAATTTAATGTCCTAAATACAGCCATAACGTACGCTGTAGAAAGACCACCTCTCAACGCCTGTGTACCTGTCCACTTCTATACATCAAGCCAATTCTAATTCCGGGGGACATATCATTAATACAGAATTTCCTTATTTTATAATTATTTCAGAATACTTACAAAGTCTTCATAATATTCAGGTCTTTATCTGAAATTATCACCAGCTTGAATTACTTAAGCTTATTTTGAAATCAACAGAACTCGTGTCTGAAAGATGTAAATAAGGCCTAAGTAGTGCTCAAAGATAAGTAATGGTATTCCTGTAAAAGCAGGGATTCTAAGCTGGGCCATGACTTCTCGAATTCCTGGTAACTACAGAATTCCACCATAACTACATAGTCTCAAGTACAAAAATCATCATTGTTTTTGCAGGTGCGGAAGTAGCTAGACTAACCATAACTGCCATTCCATTAGGCAGTAAGGAGAAGGGGTTTAACGAAGCACGTGCACCACCCCTGTGAGGGCTCTCCTGGCATGGCTGCAACGGGAGTGGTCCTATTAGAGGAGGCATCTATCTAACCGCAAGATTGGAGGAGCACAGAGGTGTTTATACCCATAACATACTGTCATTTTAATTCACAGCATGCACTAAACTATACAGCTCCCTTCTTTCAAATAGTAAGAGGCCTACCACATGTCTGATCACATAGTCCACCTGTTAGAACCATATTGTAAGAGTGTGCATCTTTATGTGAGGAGCACATAAATTAAGAAGAATTTAGACTAGAATAATAACTTTAATAAAAAAAAATACATGAAGTGATCAATTAGGAAGTGGTGTTGAAAAACTGAGTTCTATCTCATTTGATATTAGTCAGATGTAATTGAAGGAATCTGCAAAAATGAAGTGTTCATACATCTGTTATATCAAAGCTATGCATTATTTTTTCAGTTCTGCTCTTAACAAATTTCTAAAACCTAATTGCTCCAAACAGTAAGGTAGATTACTATTGAAAAGGACACAGAAAAATCAAAAAGCTGTGAACATCAGCCATGTCAGAAGTAGTCAACTCATATTTTAAATATCTCAAACTTAGTTAAAAGCTCTGTTAAATAGCTGTTATCTGAAAAGAACTTTCATTATGTTATAACCCTGTACTGTATAATCGTGCAATATTTCTGTCATGTTGGAGCTAACAACTTTCATCATTTTGTCAGTTCTGTCTACAAAACAGAAAATTACCTTCACAAGTTCCTGAGAATTATGCTTTTAATTACCTCCTATCCACTTCACTACCCTCCATACCCAAAGAATCAATATATATAGTCTTATTTATAGAAAAAACGTAAAACATTTGACAAAAGATGACAGTTCTGTAGATTTTGACTTGATGCTATTGATTATTCTGTGCGTTAATCTTTTTGACAGCACGAGTGATTCATTCAAATTTGCAAAGTTAACATTCGGTAATACTTGTCTAAACTTCAAAACTTTGCCTTCCTGGTTTTTTAAAAAGATGATCACTATCATCACATCATTTTTATTAGCTATAAATGCAATAAACAGTAAGATGACCTTCAGCATCTCTTAATGCCAAACCGTTACATCTGATTTTTCTGATCAGCCTACAAGGTGTTTTTCTTGATTTCTGAGTCTTCACAGGTGACAACAAAAGTAGTACCAACTTACAGTCATTACTGACAGAGCAACATGCTGCAGAAACACAAGTTTATTTAAATATCAAATAACATCCTATCAACAAGATGGTAACCTAACAGGCTGTATTGCAGCCAAAGACCTTCCTACGGGAAACAGAAAGTGCACAGAGGGAAGCAGGTATTTCTTTTAGATGTGACCAACAGATGATAAACTCTGTTTAAAAAAAACCCACCACAAAACAAACAAACAAACAAACCAAATAAAACCCACAAACACGTGGACTGCTGGCTGCACTGCTGACATAATGTGAGTTTGGAGTACAGAGAGGTCCGGCTGCCGAGGAAAGGGACTGGATTAGCACTGACATTACTGTATAGTGCTCAAGCTCCAAACTCTGGGCTATCAGTACAAATAAAGAGGGAGAAGAGCAGACAGAAGTTATTTGCACATAAGGTGATGATTCATAGATATGGAGAAAAAAGCGATTCTGCAGAAGCCAAACAGGCATCCTTGCAACTGCAACTCACTTTTCTCTTATGGCTGCAAGCTACAGTGTCAGACGCCATAACAGAATATAACAGACATCTCAGAGACAGTCTGGCCAAAGCTCCACAGCTGCTGGAGGGACTTATTGCCACACAGCAGCTGCAGGAGATGCTGTAGATTCATCTGGTGGCCAGAAGGAATGGGAAAAAATGAGCCAAGGGTAGGCAGAGAAGGAATCTACATGGGATAGAAAACAGTCATTTTTCCCCTTGACCTGTTGCTACTGGACCCTCTTACGGGTATCATAAGGATTCAGCAAAGTCACTCAAGATGCTTTTTGTTTCTGCTAGAATGTCTGTAATATAAATAATTAATATCAACAAGTCAGACCTATGTAATTAATATGAAAACTTATTTAGCAAAGCTTATCTATAGTCCACATAGATATAACCATGGATTTGGAAGGAATCCCAGAATTCTTAAAAGGAAAAAAAAAATTTTTTTTCAAAGGCTAAGACGGATTTTTCTCAGCATGTCTTGCTTCCTCTTGGTGGAATACAGTTACGTCTCTTGCTCTGGTAGCCTTTAAGCAAGTATAAAATCTGACTCACTATCACAATCTGTTCCATGAAGAGGATTCTTCCTCTTCTGCTGCCTGGTCTCTGGTGGTAGTAAACATAACTGAGATATTTCTCATTTTTTTTGAGCTGGATTATAACACAAGACCATAGCTTGAACTTTACTGGCACACTAGTCACTGCTGCACTGGAACACATACAGTTTCATCATCATATAGAAATTAAAAGATAAAATGGTGTTAAGATAAAATGATAAAAGTTATTTTGATGCAAAGATAGAAACATCTGTGTTCATTCTAATATACTGGAGCAAATCCAACTGTAACTATTAATGAATGGTGCGTTTTTTTAAAAAAAAACACCACAGTTTAAAGAAAATATAAATTCTTCTGTATAACAGAATAAAGTTTAAATAGGCCGCATTAACTATCTCATTGACTATTCTGACTAATCAGTCTCATCAACTGCCAATCTTCATAATGCTATCCTCCCTAAATAGACTATTTCCAACTTAATTCAACAGCAGTTGACTCCTGATATCTACCATCATTAAAAACTAGTTTAAGAAAAAGCCATTTCTCTACTCCCTCCTCATTTTTTTGCCATTTCACTTCGAGGTGTTGAGACCTCTACTAACTTTCCAGTTTTCTGGTAACATAATATTGAGATAAATTAACTTTCCCTTTTTTCTTTTAGTGATTTTTCTCCTCACTAAATCCTGCTTTCCACCTCTTAAAAAAACAAAACCAAAAAAACCCACAACAACAACAACACCACCACCTAAAAAGAACATAGAAGGCAAACCTAAGAAGTGGGGATTCAGTTCTAGAAACAGGAATCCAGTATAATTTGGGATGTCCTCAGGTGTCCTGCCTCACCTCCAACTGCCTGGTGTGGATATCCCAGGTACGTCAGATACTCAAATGACAAGACAGTTAGGTTTAGGCACCCAAACCCTCTCTAAGTACCAGCTAGAGCATCTTAACTGGATCATGTGAAAAATATTGTTGAAGTAACCTCAGTTATCACTGTTGTCAGGTCAATACTACTATCGTAGATAAAATTCCCATTCAAGGACCTCAAAATTTGGGCTATTAAAACAACTTTAGTTTGGTATTACTTCACAGAGATGGCATTTTATTTTTCTCTTTCTCAAGACTTTGGATCATTTCTTTTGTACTACAGTTTCTGATGGAGTTGACAGAGCTTGGAAGGGGTGGTCAAACTGCTTATGTCATAATTTATTATCAGAAAAACACGAGTTCCAAATTGACTGTTGACTGACTTCAAAACTGCAGTTAATTTATTCTAGGAAAGGACAGATAGAGTATGATGGTGAATGCCTATGAGTATCAGTCAAACCCCATCATTTATTTTTTGGAAGAAGATAAATGGATCAGGCTAAAACTAGACCAAATTCAGTTTGCACGCAGATGTTTTCTTCATGTTATACTTCTAAAAATTTCTTTAAAAGTATGGGAGACTGTACTGAAGAATTCAGTTAGGAAACACCGTCCAAATTATAATATGGTAGAAGAAAAACAGCATTATCCTAAAAATTTTTATTTTTCAAAATACAGAAAGTAATACTTCAACATTAGATGTTTACTCTCACATTGGAGACAACCCATTTAAAAAATCTCCTTCCAGCCCTAGTATCAGACTTTCTCTTCCTGCAGATAGCTGCAGATCCCTGCCTCTGAATCTTAATACCAGAACGTTCTCACCAAGGCTAAACATGCAGACACACTAGCAGAATAAAACGGAAACCTTTGCAATTTACTGTATTAATCTAGGAGAAGGTTTGACAACTATAAACTGATGAGTCTGAATGTTTGATTTATTGATCCAGACCAATGGGTGTCCACAGTGTGAATGAAAGATTGCAGGCAAGGAAAGCAATTTTGTTCTCACAGATGAACATCCACTGATCCGTATGTTACTCATGGAATAGATAAAGCACTCAGGCCATTTCAGACTCAGGCCAGAATCTTCAAACATCATGCAACTGAAATTCATTTAGGAGAACAAAAGTACGAAAAATTTAATAGCTTCCTTCTGTCATTTTTATTTCCTTTGCTTGCATAATTTAGGTCAAAGGAAGCTCAAAGAAACAGAATGCCCATCAACAACAAAGAGCACGTTGGCCTTGTAGAGCCAGAAGAAACTCTAAGTGTGAAGTGGCTGCACTACAAATCTCACTCTGCAATGTGCTATGCTCAAGGTTTTAATGCAGGTTATCAGAGTTTGATGCTACCCAAAAGACTCTCAATACATTCTTAGGATGTAACATGGTGGAACTGATTGGACTAGATGATCTTCACGGTCTTTTCCAAACTAGATGATTCTGTGATTCACTGAAAGATTCAACAGTTACAAGGTTCACAAATATCTGACTCCCTTTTCCCCAACCCGCAAAACACAGGATGGACTGCAAAGACCACTTCACCTCTTAAGCATAATTTCACATTATAAAGTGACCAAAAAGAAAAATACAAGCAAAGAGTCCAGATTTTCATTTCTGTGAAGGAGCTTTTAACAAGCGAAGAAAGAACTGTAAGAGTCTGCAGATCTTAGTTGAAAGGCCATTAGCATTGCCTCAGTGAAATTATAACAACGCAGACTATGGGGAGATGGTGGGGGTGGTGAGAATAATAGCTGAATAATGTAAGATCTCGCTCTCTCAGGGAAAAAAAAAAAAGCAACACACACTCAGATAAATAACTATTAAGGCCAAAAGACTGAACCTGGAGGATATATTTAAAATCTTATGTAAGCTTCCTAGGAGAAGCTGAATAATCCAAAGAAAGTCTAGATAGCTTTTAAAATAGAAGTGCTACACTACGAAAACACATTCTCCAAAAATTCCTGTTAAGTTGTGGTTATGAAATATTTGTGAAACAAATTTATATTTAAGGATTTTCTGGTATTAATAACACTATTAGAATCTCAGTGCATTATAAAATCAAATTCCTATATTGTTTGTGGGTGTCGTGGTAAAGCAAACTGCTGTAGAAAGTAAGGAACTGCATTTTATCACTGACACAGTCCTAGTGCTTCATCCTTTCATGCAATCATCCATTACAAAAGGATGATCATATTTTCTAGTAACTAGAACTGAGCACATTGATCACGTTCAGAAAGAAAGGAGAACGACACCGGATGAATACACCTGCTCCAGAAGAAGACAGAAGGCTATAATCTGCCATGCTTTTGTGATGCCACTATTGAAAGCAGAATATGATACTCACAAAGTAGAACAGAAAGGGCGTAAGTCTAGATTGGTAAAATTGCTCGGTTGGCAGATGTACAAACCAATATAATATTTCAGCTCATTTTTTGTTTTGAGACACTAAGTGGTGATTCAATCCATCTGCCTGAAGTGCTGTTTGTCCACCTGAATGTCAGTGCAGACAGAGTGACTCCTCTAGGGACAAGCCCCATCAGAGGGACCTTGACTTCAGGAGGAGAGGGAAGAGCAGGAACAGGCTGAGCTGCTTCCCTGCAGACGGAGTAAGGTCCAGCTCAGATCCATGGAGCCGAGGGAAATTTTTTTAAAGTTTATTGGTTCTTTGTTTTAATCAGTGAAAGTAGGTATCTGGACCAAGTATCAGAGCAGAAAGATTTTTTTTTGACCTTAAATCTTAACCTTAAAGAGGAAACAAGTGAATTAAATTTTAAATAATGACACTTGAAATCCGTTATTTAAGTAGGTATTGCCACTTCAAAGAAAGTTTAATAAGCCTGTCAAAAGATGACAGATTTAGAAATCGGTTTGAAGGTTAAGATAGCACTGCTTCAGAATCCTTACCAGACTAGACAAGAAAGCCAAACTGTTGAAACCACTTTACAAGACACTTTTCAAAGTGGAATGGTAGAGGCAGAGAAAATCAGAGTAATAGGTATAGGTGTTTTACTCCAAATCTCTAGGAGCACCAAGTACTTGAAAGCAAACTATTTCTGAGAATGAAATTGTAACAGCAATATATAGAATATTAAACACATCACTTACAGATTTGTTCTTACAGTTGAGATCAACAAAAATATCTGAGAATTTTGGGGTTTTTTTTAATAAGCTTAGTGACATTAGTAAGTAGTCTCCCAGAACAAACACGTATTTTTAAAGTGTCAAAGGTCATAACTTTCATAGACATAGTTTTCTTGAATTCCTTTCATTTTCAAGCTACCGAGGAAAAACATTAGTTGGGCATATATTTTAAATGTATCAGTCAATGTACTCTTTTGTAATGTATTTTTTTAATTACACCTCAGAAAACAGTTTCCTTGAACTTTATCATATGCAAAAAAGACAGCTAGAAGTAAATGTTCATATTTATTACAAATGAAAGTTACTGGAAGAGTGACTTTATTAAAAAATAAAAAGACATTATCAGCAAGGATGTAGGAACAACAGAAAAATGATATTTCTTCTGGAAGAAGAGTGGGTATGACAGAGAACTCGAAGGGAAGATTTTGTCTGCTCTCCCTCTTTTTTTTTTAAAAAAATTTCTTTTTGCACTGCATCTTGGAGGTTACTGACTGCCAAATGGGATATCATCAATGGACGTGTCATTAGATATCACGCCAGACCCATTCAAGATAATCAAAGAGCAATGTTAACTCTATGGACTTCCACATCTGAGTGGACAAATTATCAGTCTAGCAGGCTGAGCAGAATGTAGCCAGAACTGGAATGATTTGTTTGGGGAAAAGAGATTTAGATTAATTATACCTAATGTACTAGGTGGAAAAAAAAAAGAAAAAAAGGAATTAAAATAGCCAATACTCACATCAGAGTTAAAGCGAAGCTGGCAAACATTACAGGAAATGACTTGTTTCTTCTTTGGGGGAATGGAGACTCCAAATGTATGGTTTATGACTGCTTTTTGCACAGGATCCATCTGAAGAACAAGCAACAATCAATTTACAACTTTTTAGGGCAACACACAGTATAGAATAAAAATTAAAAATAACAATGTCTGCTGGAAGCTTTTAATTTTATTTTTTTTTTTTGAGAGATAAACAGGAAGAAATAAAATTTCAGCCCTCATAATAATTAGATTTAGCATAGGTTAGGGAATTGGTAGCATGCCAGAGCTTATGAAAAAAAGGCAGCTCTGTTGTTACCGCCATCCCCAGGCTACTAAACAGTTCCTCCCTGAACCCCGCACACAGTCTATGCTGCGGGGCCCCACTGTCATGTCTGAATTGCAAAGAGCCCCCTGAAAGCCTTTCCCTATCACCTGCTGATCCAACAGACACATTACAAGAAACCACTTTTGCCCCCTAACAAATTGCTGTCATTTCTCTCTACTTGTTTTTCTGTTCAGTGATAGATATTAGCACTTACGTGGAAAATATTCTCTCCTGAAGACCTCTTTGCGAGAGGAGGTCCCTTACAGGCTCTATTAGAAACACCACTTGCTGGGAACAAAGGTCCCAATCCCCATTTCTGTGCAGAACAGATGAGTGACAGAGCCCATAGGAAGGGTGGAATTTGGAGGAGCACACATGCAGTGTTCGCACCAGCAAAGGGTACTGAAGTGACCACACTTCAGAAAACACTATGAAGAATGTGAGATAAGTGAAGCACTGAATATATTAAGCCTAAATTTGACTGAGCGTTTTCAGGAACTGGGAACTGATTATCACTTTTTTGCTAAATACCAGGACCCCTGTTGGTCCCCAGTTTAGAACATCCTCCAAGTGGCAGAGAGCTCTCTTTTTAACACTGCTGGAGCTAGAGAATGGCACTGGATGTTAGGAAAACTGAGTTTGTAACTGCTACTCTGTTGAAGCCTCAAGCATAATATATCGTTTTTCCTAACATGGCATGGATACAGATTAAAATTAATTTCCTGACTCAAACAGATTCAAGCATATTTTTCTAATTCAAATAGAATATCTGATATGGTCTGATCTCACAGTTGATCCTGCTCTGAGCAGGAGGCTGAACCAGATGACCTCTGAAGTCCCTTTCAACTCGAATTATCCTATGAGCATCTTTTCAGGAGTGGTCCTCCATCCTTATTTAAGATGAGAAATGGATTTAGAAGAGAAGGCGGCAAATAATTACAATCTACAAGAAAAGTGCTCATTTTCCAAACTTGTTTCTAAACCAGCTCAGGAGAAAATATTTCAATTTGTTATAAAGTTGTATTTTTCTGAAGCTTGCTTTGCAGTCACAATGACGATTGTTTTTCCTTTACAGTTTTATTTGAAGAGACCAAACCTGGCTGTTTAATATTGGGTGGTACACATCACATATTTGACACTAAGCTGATTAATAAAGGAAGAGAGAAAAGTTGAAGTGACTGATTCATTAGTTAAAGAATTGTAACAGTAAATTAGCTGCTTCCAGACTTTCTAAAAGTGAGGATAAATACTGTAATTTTCCCCTAGTACACATTTAAGCTTCCGGAGAAGCCTGTACTAATGAGGATTTTCTTCACATATATGCAGATACACAAATACACAAGTTCAATAAAAACACACTGCATCATATCTGCCTAAAAAGACATTCTCCGATAATCTATTACTTAACATTAAACACTCACTTAATTTTGTTGGACTACAGCTCCATAGGTTTCTTGCTACATTCCTTTTAAACCAAATGCATGGTTTTGTAAATGTCACTGATAACAAAGTTTCTGGAAAGATGATATAATTTTTATCAGCTTTTGCCATTAAATACTGTATTTCATTGTCATAGGGGTACCATATTAAGACAATTACAAAAGTAAAAACACCTTGTCCAGAATGAACTACTGATTAAATGACAGTGTTGTTACAAACTATGTGATAAAGTCTAAAAAACCCTCTTAAAATAAATATCCTTATTTCCTTTTTTCTGTTTTTAGAATATATTGACAGTCCAAAGTTTAAAAGCTTAAAGTATAACAAAAAACCTGTTTGACTTATATTATGCAGGGTGATGCAATAAATGGTACATCACAATTATACATGCAGATTAAAAGTTTTTGGAGCATCCATTTTATAATACATATACCAGTCAATATATATTACTATATTACATATATTAAAAAAATTGTTCTATAATTAAGGAATAGGGTTTTTTTCTTAAATGGAAGATATGCTTTGCTTTTCAATTTAACCACTAATTGTTAGATCAGGTAATCTAGAACAAAAGAGTAATGTTGAAAAGTACCTCAACCATTTGAAGTGTCTGAGATCGGTGAAAAGAAATAGCAAAAATACCCACTAACGTCTGCAGTCCCGTTTAAAAAAATAAAAAGGGAAAAAGAAGCAGTGATCAATGACTCCTCTGTGCATTCCAGATAACAATCCACAGCGCTAGCGTTAGGCAATGCAGTTCAAAACCATATAATGCAGACTACGCACAAAGTCCCAATTTCAAACAGATGTAGCAGCACAAGGACAAAATCTACACAAATAATACAGCTCACGCTGCTTCCAGAAAGTACCACTCAGGATCCCCAGGGGAAAAGCTAATGATCCTTCCCAAACTGGAACCCCGCATGTAGTCTGGTCATGATTAGAATTCAAGAAGTGCAACATTAACAATTAATAGGTTTTAAATATATCAGAAACTGGGATGGATTACAGCATGCTGGAAAAATAAAATAGTATCTCTCTGTTAGGAGATTAATGCTGCAGAGTAAACTGATCTCAGATCACTACACAAAATTATCCTCTTCATTGCAGGGAGGAAAGGAATAGGAAAGAGGGAGAGAGTAATTTGTTGAGGTGTATATTAGGAAATGACGCAGCATACTTTGCCCTGTGGGGAGCACCAGTATTTAAAAACCAGTTCTATAAAACAAAAAAAAAAAAAAAAAAAAAAACCACAAATGCAAATAAAAATCTGCACTATGCTGTTTATGCTACAGGAGGAATTAATAAAGCAATTCACAGGGCTCTGGTAGCCATAACTAAGTTTAACAACCTTTTAGACTTGTTCTCCTATTTCAATTGGTTTAATAAAAATTTAAATTTAAAAATGCCTTTCCAACAAAGTTGAAGTTGCTATCTTTTTGCAACGAGGTTCCTTAAAACCACACAAGTGGTATAAGTGAGGAAGGATTAACAGAATCTGGACAGGTTTCAGCAGTAATCTACTGCTACTATTTCCCGATTTCAGAACATGCAAACATGAGACTTTACAACTACTGAGAGTGGTGACAATGACTTTCAAAGCACTTTAAAAATGCAAATGTAGTGACAGACAACCCAAAAGCTTAGAACTGCTAAACTCTATTGAAGTTCCATCTAGGCTATCATTTTATCCCCCCCAAACAATCATATGTAGTTACCAAGAGAACAAGAGCAGCACAAACATACATCCTATGTCCCCCAACTATTTTCACAAGGTTCACGTATTTTTCCACCAAAAATTTTCCAGAGCCAGCTGTTTTCTGTGTATTTGTTAAATCCCAGTGACTTTCTCTTGCATAGTCACCCCTTGAACTGATATAAACCAGTCTGCACTCTTTGCATTGTAGGCATTGGATCTCAATCTCCTGTGTCAAGAAACAATTTTTGTTTTAACATGCAACTCAATTTTGTAAGACCCGTACCCCACCCCAGGTTATCTCTGTGCTGCTCAGTCATTCTGTGCACAGAAATCATTCCATTCTTTTGAGCATCATTGTTGCCCTTCTCAATTCTACAATTTAATAAATTCAATCAAATATTTTGAAGACATGAACAGGAATCATATACAATACTCAGGGGTGGATCACTACTGAACTCTGAGCTGATGTTTATATGGAGTCACTATTATAAACCCGAGATCTCCCTCCCAAGTGTTACTAGCCAATTCACAGCACATTACTTTCTACATGAAGTTTTGTGAAGTTTTCAATGTGTGTCATCACTTTACATTTGTCTAGATGAAACTTCACCAACTATTTATTGTCTGGCTTCTCAGTCTCATTAAAGTCTTTCACTATGCTTTGGTCTTTCTTTGCTCCCACTACCCTAGAGAACACCATTAGCAAACTTCCTCAGATCATTTACCTCACAAGATTCTTTTTGGCATATCAGGATCTCCTTATGCCAATTTAGTTTTCTTAAAAACCTTTGCCAAGGGGTTTTGTGAAAACCTTGTTGGTAATTCGAAATGTGTCCATTAAAACATCGCTATTCAGATGTTTGTTGACCGTTACAAGCAGGTTTGTAAAGAAGGATTTTAAAAAGGAATGAAGTTGACACTTTACAGGCAGTTTACAGTATGAGGTGTCCTCTTACATTATTTATACTGAGGTTTCTATTAATTTGCCTGTCAAAAAGATGCCACCCAAAAGCTTACATTCTGCATGGAATGGATTTCTGAAACTTGCATCATATTTGCAAGTCCTCAGGTACAACAGCAGTTTTATATGAGCTGTTACACATTACCATCAGTAATTCAACAATTTCATCCTTGAATTCCCTTATAATTCTTGCTACCAGAAACTCTCCCTGCCCCGTTCTATACCACGGTACCACAGATTCTTCTGGTGCCTTCTGAGAGCTGAACCAGACTACTAAGAGACATCAAAGTAGGCACAGGAAGGAGAAAAAAAAAAATGAGCAAGTGCATCAGGAGAGCTCCTTCAGTGAAATTAAAGTTCTGGTTATTTTAAAACATGTGTTTACACATAGCAGACAGTATAAACACCAATTTGCGTCCTTCAGAAATAAATTGCACTGATCCCACCAAGAGGTAAATTCCTACAAACAGAAAGGTTACATATAATTTCTAAGCCTTTTGTTTAAATGAGGTGACACTGCATCGCAAGAAAAGCTGCTTTTGTGATGTTGGAAATCCAGAATATCTGTATTAGTTTTTGCTCACGTGCAATCTCCAGTTTAAAAGTTTGGATAAGTCCAGATGCTTATCTGAGTTGCAGCTGTATAGTATCCAGGTCTAAATTGCTAGTTACACATCTGAGCTAGTGATAGCGCACCGATTTACATTTGCCATTTCTACCTAATGACTTAATTTCTAAGCCTTCATTCTCTTCCCGATCTGCTTAGCTGTTGAAGCATGCTAAACAAGTGTCAGCATATTGCTATCACTCCAACAAAAATCTACAGCCAAAAGCTCTGTCTTCTTGCAACAGCAGCATAACCTCACATCTGAGTAAGGTTTAGAGTTGTGACCGGGAATTTATGCACTCAGCTCAGTTACCTCTCATCATGTAACTCTTGGGTCAAATCTAAAATTGTCTGTTAGACAAGCATTTGTAAACAGAATGGTAACTGGGTATAAGAGATTTAACTGAATATTACTTAACCACTAGGCATTAAGAAGCTCATGAAAAAACAGTAAGAGTGGCCCTACGGCATACTGTGTTGTTTTACTCTGATGAAGCAAAACTTTAAACTGTATATGGAACAAACTGATAACATAATCCAATGTTTCCCTCTGGTAATCAAAGGGAGAAAACAGGGGCATATATAATTTATCAGTGCAGGAGCAGCATCTAAATTAAGTTCTGGGAGTTTTTTAAAGTGTTGGACAACACTTCTTATTTGTGTGTCATCATTGTGAAGACACACAACATCTTTTTCAGTATCCTTCTAGATCACAAGACCTATGTGAACTCCTCCTGTGTTTAAGCTCCGCTTGTCAGGTAAACTGAGCACACTGCCACTGTGGAGAACGACCGCATGCTGAAGCTTATAATAAATTCTGCCATATATACACAGTCTCCTACCATCAATGTGACCAAAAAGAGTGACAGAAGTGAATACACATACTCAACAGAGCACATATTTAAAATCCCTCGCATAAAATCAGAAACATTAACATTGTGATACAATAGTTGGCACAGTTGACCAACACAAACTAGTAAGAATCTGTTCTCTCCATATTTGTGCTGCTTTTGTCCCAACAGGGAGCATATTTCCATTTGGCTAATGCCAAGTCTAATTTACTGTTCAAATCAGTGCAATGCTGTTACACATTTCCTTGCTTATTCTTCATCACCAGGAACACCTGAGTCAGCTCTACAGATGAAGCTCTACCTGAAAAGAGGTGCTAGTAAGGTGGGTGTCAGTCTCTTTTCCCAGGTAACAAGCAATACGACAAGAGGAAATGGCTTCAAATTGCACCCAGGGAGGCTTAGATTGGATATTAGGGAAAATTTATTCACCAGATGGATTATCAAGCACTGGAACAGGCTGCTCAGGGAAGTGGTTGAGTCACCATCCCTGAAGGTATTTAAAAGATGTGTAGATTTGTTGCTTAGGGATGTTGGTTTAGTGGTGGACTTAACAGCACTAGGTTAATGATTGGACTCAATGTTCTTAAGGATCTTTTCCGACCTAAATGATTCTATGATTGTGTGATGTGCACAACTTCCTTATCTTGGGGGAATGCCATCAATGCTCCTCAAGTACCAACCCTCCTTGACTAGCACAGAGCACTTGCCCACAGAGGTGTATTTCTGTATGGTGAGCTTGCAGTTCTCTAAACACCACCTCCCCACACCTCTACCTCTATGCTCTTCACATTTGGGAATCTGAAAAAAATAAGCAGATGTAAATGGCCAATAACCAAGCCAGGGGAGAGTTTCTGTCAAGATTCCCAGCAGCTGATTCAGAGATTTGTGCAAATGCTCAAACAGAACAGAAAGAATAATTAATTTACAACATTATAGGGTTTTTTACCGTAATCCCGTGGTCCAACTGAGGGTTGTTTTAATCACATTTTGTTGTCTAACAGACTCTCTTAATGTATGTACACGTAGCACATTTGCATAGAGCACGAAATCTGGATCTCATTGAAATCAAACCTAACCTCACTCAGGCTGCAATGAGCCCATGATTTTACTTTTCGTTTCTCTTTTAAATTCTGAGTAGATGTCTTTCCCCAAGTGCAGAAAGACATAAGCATCCACTAAAAAAATTCAGACTCCAGGGACTAATACCTCCCTTCACTTCCACATGGTTCCCAAAATACAGTAACAACGTTGTACTCTGAAGGCTTATTTCTCTGAATGCAACTTCTGTGTTTGTGTCTCCCCCCCTTGATCAATTTGGCAGCAAGTTCCAGCTTCCCCAAGGAAAACTGTGACTGTGGTAGTTGTGGTCTCCACACACTACTAGCTAGTCAGTGAAATCAGCCTGGAGGCATTTTAAAACAAAACAAAAACCTTGCTGTAATTCACTTGCTAACACATCAGATACTACAGCTATCCGTGAAGAGTTGTTGAAATAACCGTGAGTACTTGAAAAACAAAGAAGGAAAGAGACACCTTTGGAGTTTAGACTTCTAAGACATTTTTAGTACAAGACAACTAAAAGGGCACGCAGTGCTGGGAACAACCTTTTATCTCTTAAAAGAGGTGAAGTATTAATAAATTCAGCTTTCTCATTTTCCTTTTAGAGATTGAGGTTCAACTAATATTATTTTTGTAAATCCCACATTACTTCTGTTAACAGAGTTGCAGGGTTGGAGTCCTGGACCTTGGAGACCAGTTTTCTATCTCCGGCCACTAGCAGTTAGGCTTCCCTCCCTACTTTTTTATGTCCAGTCCTATGGCATAATGCAGAGCCACTTGGTGTGCTATCCTCTTGCACGTTCTCCTTTTTTTAGAGTACAGCTTGCACAGAAAAATGAAACAGGGAATGATTATCTCTGAGTGCTTGTATTCACAATCACAGAGAATACTGAAATCAATGCTTGCAGCAATCTACAGTTTTGTTTTAGACCAGAAGGAACCATTACACTTGACTTCCCCAAAAATTCATGACACAATTTTATTCATTGGAGAGTTTCATCCCTTAATATTCTGAAGGCTGAAATTTGTGGTCAACCAGACCCTAAATTTTGAGAAACAAACCTCAACAGCTTGATTTAAAGATTTCCAAGTAAGTTAATTTACATCACTGGGGAAGCAATGCTTACCATGTCTATTATAAATCACTTGATCTAGTTGTCCTTCTCTGTTAAAGGTCACCCTGATCTCAGGTGCCTTCTGAACGCATAGGCACTCGTACGCTGCAATCAGATCAGCTCTTAACCTTCTCTTTGATAAACCAAGTAACTTCCTTAAGCCTCTTGCTATGAAAGCCTTGATTCATTTGGTAGGTTTTCTCCTACTCCCTTTCAGATTTTCAATGTCATTGAAACATAGGTACTAAAAGTTAGAAGAATATGCTCAAATATACTTTCTCTTTACCTGCTTAATGACATCTTTTTTGTTTTAACAAGAAATGCATTCATCTTCTTGCCTCAGCATCATCTTGGGAAGCACAGCCCTAAATCTTTACTGACATGCCCATTTATCCATCTTGTGCGCTAGCACAAGTAATTTCATCATCACACGTCCTTCTCTATCTTAGGACATGTTCTAACCCTGCCTAGAAGAGGGAGATGGCTGAAATGGCACCAAACTGGGAATCGTATGTCAGAGCAGCAACTGCTTTCAGTAGGGTTTTCACTTAGAAATTAATTTGCAAGAGTTTGTCAGACCAAGCTCTGGAGGCCAAGGATGTATCTGAGCCTTCTCAGTAGAATTTTGGTTCTCCTAAACCAGTCCAAAATAGTGGATTAGACCAACATAAGCAAAAAGAAAAACAATCTACACTGTACAACTGAAATAAAATGAGGGATTTTCTGATTTTTTCGTCTTCTATCTTTGAAATTCCCTGGTTTAACTCAAAAAACTCTGTATTTAAAAAAAACCAAAACAAACAGGTAAACAAACTCTAATCTCTTCCTACCCATCTCTTCTCCCTGTATAATATGATATGATTAAGTACAGAAATCAAAAGAGAACTGAGAAAACACCTTTTAATTCTTTTTTATTATTATTTTTTTCAGTGCTGGGGATATTTCCTCTGCCCTTCCTTCCCTTCATCCATGGAAATATGTATTGCATGTTAAAAATAATTTCTGGTTTAGAAAATCATAATTAGAAGGGCCTTAGAAAGAGTGTTCTAAAAATTAAATAAAAATTAGAAATTGTTGTGGAAAAGACTATTAGAATTTCATAATTGATTCCTGGAGAAAGACAACACAAAGAAAGAAAGACTTGGTGAGGTAGCACAGCAAAAAAAAAAAAAATCTGAATCTGGTCTCAGTTTCTTATAAGACTTATTCTCAAGTGAGGATATAAATACATAAAAGGACTGTGTTTGTAATGTGAACAACGGATTTAACCCTTATGGTACAAAAATGTCAACTTTCCTGCTCCAGACAAGATTGGAGATTTTTGTGGGTGAAATAAAGAAACAGAAAGCTGCTGAAAACGTTCTGGGATAAAAGAAAATTCCCTCCTGAGCAAATGGAGAATGAGGAAAAAAGCAAGTATCTGAGGTTTAATGCTTCTTTATTTATCGTAAAGTAAACCCGCTTTAAGTAATCAACAGCAGCTTTTTTAATGCAACAAGATTCCTCCTCTACCATAGTACAAGACATTGTTTCTGTAAGATGAATTTTTAGGACCATGACAGACCAAACCTCAGAAAAAGAACAAAGTCAAGTACAAACCCAATAGTTAAACTAATACTCAAGGAATATGACAATTTCCCTTCCCTTCGGGGCTTTGCTGGCTCATAAATGTAACTGTACATGACTCCCTTCACCTGAGCATCGTATTATTAATTTGCAAAAAGGAAATAAAAATGCTTAGAGCCTCACGAAAAGGCTGAAAGGTCTAAATAACACGTTTACGATGCTTCAAAACATTCTGATGGAAGATGCTATACAATTCTATTTATTTATTAAGGCTGCAGTTATTTAGAACACTCAGCTGTATTCAGCTAAACAAAAAACCACTACCAAAACCATCTTGCCTCCAGATCCCACAAAAAAATAAAAACATACTACAGTTTGAGACTTGCTGAAAATCAGACCAATAACATACTCTGAGAGCAAAGCTGTTCTTGTTACACTACCTATTACCATCTGGCAGTAAAATAATATGAACAAGTAAAACAATATGAAAAATTACCTTTCAGTAGAATCCTGCCAAAATACTCAAGCCTAGGAGTTAGTAGTCAGAAAAGCAGTTTAGGTAACATGAGGGGTAAACAAGATTCCTGATTTTTGCTTTCATCTTTGAGATGGTCCTTTTCTTCTTAAGGGTCTGCTCTAAGTTTTGCTGACAATTTTCCTGCTCCCAGCATGGTCCAGAACATCAACAACACAAAGATGAAGGGTATCCCATTATGTATATTTGCATTGCCTCTACAGTTCTGAACTGTGCAAGGAGTTGTTAGGGACAAATTTGTGGCCTTGGTTAATTCTGTGAACAGGAGAGAATAAAGACACAAGAAGCCTAGTCTTCTGAAATGAAGTAATATAATTATCTTTCACATACTGAAAAAATATCAAAAAGGAGGATAAATTATATCTACATATATACATTTGAATATAAATATATAAAACAGCTAAATATGAGAAGCAAATCAGAACCAAGAACTGCATAAATATGTTAGCTGACAGCTGTCACCTAACTCTTTGCAATAAGGAATAAAATGTTTTCTTCATTTAAAAGTCAGTAATGATGTTTCTGTCTTAGGTTTGGGGTTTTTTGATTAGACCACACCCTACACGAACAGCCTTTAACATGGTTTTGATTCAAAAGAGCTGTATTTAGATGTGAATCTTTAAAGGAACATTCCATTTCTAATTAAACCTGTTGTGAAACACTGTAGTATCAAAGTCTGCTGGTTGGTGTGGGTTTTTTTTTGTTGTTGTTGTTTTGGTGGGGGGTTTTTCTTTCAATCTAAGTAAATGAGACACAAAGCAAGGTAGAAGCTTGTCTCTTCTAACAAATACATGAGCTCTGGTAGTTGCAATGAGCTGGTCAGAGCTTCAAACCTGTTCTCATTGGTTTTCAGGTGTGCTAAAGAAAGACAGGTTTCACACCATGACTTTAAATTGCCATACAGTACTTTTAAGTTGTCATAAAATTGACTGTATCTAGATTAACAGACCGGTAGCTATACTCATATTCAGAAAGAAAGAGTACAATAAAAATTAATTCTTAGTACATGCTTGTAATTCATTCATTAATAATTACTGTAGCAATTCTTAGTTTCTCACCGACCAATATGAGGAGGGAAGAAAAGCCAGACATACAGCCAGGATGCTGCAAAAGCAGCCACTTCTGTATTCATCAGATACATGGAGAATTAGATTTATCTAAAGGTGCTCTAGAATGTTGCTTAGGACAAGTCTTATAATTAGGAACTAGCAAAACCTTTATAAGCACAATGGTGCAACACACATACCTTGTTTGTCTTAAACTACAATTCTGTGACTGCTTGCTTTGAGGGGAGACGTTTTCCTCACAGTATTTGCAAAACATCCTTCAGTGATCTAATGGCTAAAATATTTATGGCTAACAACCCTCTCCCTTTAACCAGCTTCTTTATGTCATGAACATACTACTAACTTGAGAAGAAAGCAATTCAATGAAGACAAAGGCTTCTCAGATTTTCCCTATGCTGACCAGGAAAAGAAATTAATACTGCTGAAGTGCTGGAGGCACTAACTTCCACCTTTCTGTAAAGACAGAAACACATAGACAAGAAACACATTTTCTGGAAGACTCAGCAAACAGTAGGATTTGTATGCAGAAACTGTATTTCTTTTATAGAATTAGGCTTCTGACCTAATTACTTGTATGCACAGTAATGGATGTATCGCAGCACTTTAGGACTTATGTTTCAGAAACCTCACTGCGGCTGCCGAGCCCCTGAGAAGCGGTAGGGAAAGGCTACGGCACCTGGTGACTTCTGTTTCTCACCAGTGCGTGTCAGTGCACTTTGTCCTTTGAGACAGGGTTTCCTATCTGGCTGCTGATCTGGGAACTGAGCGGAGGAAGCTCATCCATTCAATTCCTGTTAGAGAAAATACAAAGCAAGATAAAACTTCAAACAATAATTAACATTTGAAGAGATTCTCCCTTAAAGCTCATCCGTATTATTTTAAGTAAGGTATTTTCCTGAGAATATTATGTATTAAAGACTAGAAACACGTCAAAAAAGTACTTATTTAGGCTCATCAATTTTACATAGTTGCTCTTTGAAGAGATTCTTGACAGGAACTAAGGAACCTGCATCTTGATGTTAAAATACCACAAACCATAAAAGCTTCAGACTGATTGACAACTCCCTGCTTTTGGCAGCATTTTTTTTTTTTTCCCCTATATCTAACTCTGTATCTCACCAGGTGTTTGCTTCAAGCTCAATCTTTTTTGAAAGTTTCAGCTGAAATGGCTCAAGTATTTTTGTGGGAAAAATATACCACCTTAAATAAGCATTTTTCAGGACTTCCAAAGGCTGAGAAGAATTCTTCCAGAAACTGCTACCACTGTTAAAAGAGATCTCTGCTGGTTTGCATCAAAGCCACAGAAAGACAAGGAGGAATTCCTGGCTTGGTACAAAAAGCCTAAAGACACAAAGAAAATGGACTACAGGAAACTGAAAAGAGTCAGACATGGAGGGTTATAAAGGGGCTTTCCAGCCAAGTACTGTGAGAGGAGAGAGTCAGAGGAGAAAGCAAAGACTAGTCACAGAGCAGAGGTCTGTGTTGCCAGAATTTGGGCTTTATTATGTGGTTCCTGAACCTCTGTTTTCCTCACCTCTAAGTATCTGTGAAAACACCTATTATTCTTTTTATTCCCTTTATAAAAGGTAACAGGCGGATTCCTCATGTTGTAGTTTGGATGATTCTGGCTATGGCTTGGAAAACACAAACTACTATACCCATAATAATTAAAAATGAAATAGGAATGTTTTTAAGAGCTTGACACAGGAATAGAAGGCAAACCTGAACTGCCTTTTGTGCTGCATGACTACAAAAAAAGGATATAAAATGTCTCTAAGAAAGAAATCTTGCCGTTACTTGATTAAAAAACCAACCAACAAAAAACCTCAAACAAAATACCCAGCTACTCCAAAAAAACACCTCTCCGTCTAAGTTAATTGCTTAAATTTGCTTTCTGTGCTGTTAATGGATGTAATGTACAGCTCCTACAAAACTTCACCTGCTCTCTGGAGCAGTGTTTCAGAGAGAGGAGCGGAGCAGGTCACCTCCCTCCAGCACTTCACAAAAGGGAAAAGGGAAATCAGTGCACGTGGACAGGCTACGTAAAGAGGACTGTAGATAAGGGGTTGGCAACATCCAGTTGACTGCATCTGTAATTTGCTCCTCCTATATACAATCCTGAGCTCCAGAGCCTACTTTGGCACTGTAGCAGGGTGTTAAGTGGCTGAATTCAGACCCTGCTAAGGAAAGAGAACGCTCCCGCGCCACAGAGCCATGCCAAATGCAGAAGAGGCACTTGGCGCAGAAGGGCGCGTGAAGCCGGTGGTATGAGTGCCCTGCATGCTTATCTGCAGACCTCTGCTTCTGCCTTGGCTGATTACTGGGCCCTTCAAATGAGAACTAGATAGGTAGCAAATAAAAACGAGGGACATAATAGAAAAGGCAGAAGAGGAAAGAGCAAATTAGTCCCTCCCAGTAGTTGTCTTGGGGGTAGGCCAGGGAAACTTAGTACAGGCAGGGATATTGCTGGAGAAGAGACAGAGATTTCTAAGTTACTAGTCAGCTTGTCTTTCCTTTCCTGTAGCCCATTCCAGCTGGCTCACCTTCACTGGCAGATGTAAAATACTTCTGGTCCACTTTGCAAGGGGACTGAGGGAATTCTAATATAAAGAATCAGCATAAGCCTACTCGAAGAGAAATAGACACTAAAGCAGTAAGTAGGCCACATTAACCCGTGTGTCCTCTAAAATATGAAGGTATGAACCAGCATTTAGAAACCAATCATGGGCTAGTTAGATGGAAAACATTTCACTAACGTGAAAGCTGTAAGAGATGCTATAATCTTTGATTACCCCCGAGGCCCTAACAAACTCAGAAGGAAGCATATGAATTGCTGATCATTTTCTATGATGATAGAATCTTTCTCAGATTCTGCTGATACTGCTTTTGTGCAGACTGATCAGTCCCTGGCTGTACCGCTTCAACTAAATTTGAATCATGTAGTGCTGCTCCCACTTCAGGACAAGGTAGGTCATGGTAGAGTCCTGAGATTTTTTTTTCTGAGGAGTATACATCCTTTATAGGGAGATGTAGACTGATCATTAAGTTTGCCTCACAAGATGAATCCTGGATTTCAGCCACTTTGGCACATGCATCATGATAACCTTTCACGATGTGATCACAAAGCATCCTTTTTTCATTCAGTACACAAGATGAGTGACATGAGACAAAGAATCAGGGAGGTGTAGAGAAGGAATAATACCGAAGGTGAAGCTGTGTGGTAGAAGCCAGGGAGTATAAAATTCAAGATTACATTATAATAAACACAGAATGAGGACCACAGTAATCTTAGCTTTGATTTCTACTGACTTTACGCACTTGACTTTGAAGTCTTACAGATCTTTAAACATAATCAATATGCAAGATGTTGCATGCTAAGGAATCATTAGTCATTTTAGTGTGCTAAAAAAAGAGCTCTGCTTAAACGATACTATTTTGTACAGCATGGGTTCCAAATTGGAGGTACCAATTCCGTAAGTTCCCATAATGCTGTCTCCAATTCTACTACAGACAAGAACATTTTAATTAATACCAGCCGAGAATTTGATTCAAACTATGTGTTTCAGACAGAGGGGTACGAGTAACTGAGCAAGAGCTTTTAGAACTTGATGCCAGGACAAACATGATGTCACCTTTGGATCCACTGCTGCAGCACTTCTGAGAGAGGGTTTGTCTTTCTGTGCAGCAATTCAGGTTCAGGCTGTGACAGTCTGATCATGCCTGTCCTGTTCTGACCAAACTATTTGCCAGTGCTGAGAAAAGACCAGGAAAGAAGAGAGCACCTATTCTGCAATATTTCTCTGTTTGGAATCCTTCATTCTGCTCTTAGAAGATCCCTTTCTGGCTGATCTGTTGAAACAAAAAGGCATCCTTACTGAGGAATAAAGACATGTATGAAAGGAGTTAGTGCAACCATTCCCCAATTAATTTTTCCTTTATAACAATAACCAAGTTCTACGGAACAAAGACATTTAATCGTGGTGTGAATCAGTAAGTACTATACATATGTGCACAGCATTTTTAGTATTAACATTTTTAGAAGAAACAGAGGGGAGGCGTTTTAAACTAAATCACACAATTCCATCAAGAAAATAGGATATATTTGGGGTAGGTATTTCTTTTAAAAAAAATCATGGTCTGCTCAGTGCCTCATTTGGAAATACCCCATGTGGAGAGAAGCATGTGATCAGAAAACTTTCACAAATGAAATGGGAACACTGGTATTTCATCTGGAGCATCACAGATGTTTTCAGAATTGAAAATGTCAAAGTTAACTGTGGAAGAAAGGGTTTACCCCAGATTTTAAATGTATTTCCATAAATAAGAAAAGTTCTTTTGGAAACACTGTAGAGGGTGTTCCTTTAAACATGTTTGTAGTTAATATATTTTACCTTGTTTTTTCCTGCCCTGGTAGTTACTGTATCAAGCTCCTAAGCAAAATCTTTTCTTTTTTTAGGTCACTAGGCCACTGAAATTAAGTTACAAACCACCTCCTGCCAAGGTTTAGAAGTATGTTTCTCTACTGACTGCTATTGAAAATGAACAGGTGGATCCAAAGAAGTTTTCTCTTGAGACCACATTTCTTTTTGCCACCTTCAGCGAACACTTGGAAGCATGAACAGCAGCCCGGGCACATGCTGCAGGGTCTCCTCAGTCCTACTGAAGGCAAAGAGATTGAGTGCTGCACACTAGAGGTTTCACTGCCTACAATCCTTGAGAAGTCCTTGTGAGTGAAGTGCACAGATTTCTTAACTGATCCATAAGGCAAAAGATGTCTTTTTTGGTGGTAAGGGACAAAAAGCTTTTCCAATATTCTGTTTCTGCACAATATGAAAAATTAAGGCACTCTGGATGACACATACATTATGGGTCAGCTGGATTTAGCCTATACTCACTCGAACTTTTCTGGAAAAAGGCTTTTTACAAACTTTTATATACTCGCCCCCTCCCTTACAGTGAAAAACAAACAAACAAAAGATTGTATATACACAAACATAGAAATCTACATTTGCAAAGACTGTGCTAAGTTAGAAAGAAAGGAAACGCATGACAGCTGGCATTCACTGTGCCTGCCAGTAGATAACCATGAATGATTTAGTTTTCCAATGAGCTTTAAAGTCCATTGTAAAAGACTGTTAGGGAAAATCAATACCTGCAAGATAAATGGCAAAGCCTGTGAAATAGAGATAGAGTAGTACTGATCCACGGTTCCTCAAAAAAGAGAGTTTAAACATGTGGTGTCTGTGGTGCATAGCAGCATGATTTTATACAATTATCTAGACTTCCAAGGGAGGAAGTACACATTCAGTTGACAATATTTGCTGATTACGCCAGGCCTCTTATTTTTAATAAAAC
The DNA here is from genome assembly GCF_003259725.1 of Athene cunicularia. Classification (NCBI taxonomy): domain Eukaryota; kingdom Metazoa; phylum Chordata; class Aves; order Strigiformes; family Strigidae; genus Athene; species Athene cunicularia. The sequence continues at coordinate 200,443 of NW_020799108.1, forward strand.
CCATAGATGTTTGGAGAAGAATGACAAGTGTGAAGGATAAACGTTCCACGAATAAGGCAAATGGTATATAACCCAGATAAATGTAAGCTAGTGTACGTAGGCAAAACCAGTCTAAAGATCCAAATTAATCTGTCTCTAAAGGCTACTGCAACTCAGAAATTCAATAATAACACCAGTAAGCAAGTGATGCTGGTTGACTCTACAGCTACAGCATCCCTAAAGAAAAGCTTCTCCAAGTCTTTATGTCTTCATGTTCTGTGAAAAAGCTCACCTATAAAACCAGTGCAACTGGAAAGCAGACAAATCAGTAACAAATAAAATTTCTGAATGTATTAGAAAGAGGATGGAAAATGCACACCATGCCTAGAAGGTGAGAATGACATGCTGCTTTCTTAAAATTGTATTGAGTTTTGGTCATGCACTTTAAACCTACCTGGATTTTTTTCTAACCTTCTATCTCTTTGTACACATGCACATGCGTGTATCCCCCCAATTTATACACATACACATCACCACATCTCCCTCATAAGTGCACAAGTTTCACAGATACATTTTGTAATGATTTAGTAATATTTGCTACTGTTTATAATATGCACTGGGCTGCTGACATTTGAAAGAAACTGGCTGATATGTTACCTCATAACCATCCCACAGCACCTTGTGCTGTAGCACAGGTCTGTCAGCAAGATGTATTTGCAATTCATGAAGAAAAAATATGCTCCTGCTGTTTTAACTTCAGACAGAAGGTGAGTTTGCAAAAGGAAACACTTGGCAGTGGTTCAGCTGATCGCTGTCTGGCGATGGCAACACTGCTTCCCCTTCCATCCCCCCCACAATTACAGTGACAAGTACGATGCTGTACAGTTCAGGCAACGGTCACGTACAAACAGATCGTACTCGCTGACTTGGCAGAAATGACCCAGAGCAATTTCTTTCCTGTTGCTATTAGCTTACTATTTGGCAACTTGTTCCATGCTAAATTACCTCCACACATGGAAACCTGAGTGGCAACATGCAAAATATTGGTTTTGGTGTTCTCAATGCATTTAAGGTAATAATTAAACAAATGATGAAGTCTGATAGCAAGCCAGCAATTTGATAACATTCAGAACCATTTTATGAGCTGTTACAGAAGCAGGAGCTACAGAAAAGGAGTGGTTTTGTTATTGCTGCTCTGAGAAACGTGGAGAAGTATAGAAGCATTGTGCATTATTTTGTCTTTTTTTTTTTTTTTTTTTTTTCAGGTTCACATTTTTCACATTGGCTGGCTGCTCTCTTAGACTTTTATTGTTATAATACAGAATTAACAAGACCCTCCAGTTGCTTCACTTAGCTTAGTTAGAAGGTCGGGTACCAGTCTGAGCCTTTCACACAAGGGAATGGCAACCACCACAGCACAGACAAAAAGGGTTCTCTAGAATTGTGTCAGCAATGCACTGTTTTAAGGCAGCTTCAACCATGGGTATTAGAACCAGCTTGGAAAGCATACATTGAAACTAAATGTGGAAACACCTTTACTTACTGTGTTAAAATTTGGGAAGAATCCAACAGCAGAACTGCTGTCCACAGGGAAGGACATAAAGGGTTTGATATCCAGGGAAGGCTGCATCATCAAGGTAGGTGTGCGCACAAGGGTGGGAAGTGTAGTAGCCCCTGCCAAGAGCAAACAAAACCAGGAATTCATAGTATTCTCCTTTCCACATCACACACAATATAGCTGACACAATCGCCAAGAAAAAATAATACAGAGAGGTAATAAAGTGTCTCTGTAGGAGTTAATATCATTAAAAGAAACCTATTTTCACACACTGCAGATGAGGCCATGGATACTCAGCCACTAAAGGGGAGACATATGGTATATAAATCACACTGGCAGGTAGAATAAATCCTTTCTAAAGCTGAAAAATTCTTCTGTGCCAAAAAGGCCAGGATGGGCATGCATGAAAGTCAGATGTTTTGCAATTCATGGTTGCCTATTAGATTAGCTAGCACAGACAATACACACGAGACGGAATCCAGAGGTTTGTTTCCAAACGGTGAGCTGCATGTTATTTTTTCCTCTTCTGACAGTAATTATCAGGTGCTGCACAAACAGCATTTCACCTAACATGTAAAAAAAATGCCTTCTATTTTACAGTGCAAGGCAAATATTAGAAAACTGTCAACTAAATAATCAGCACATATAAACAAACACAACTCCTTATATACAATGCAAAGTACCATTTTCTTAGTTGGAGCCCAGATCTTTCTCTCCAAACAAGATTTCTAGAAATCTGCATACTGAAATTCTTTCTGTATACCCCTTGAGAATCATTCCCCAGAAAGACCCCAAGGGAATGGGAAGGCACAGATGTCCAAATATTCATTTTTAACTAGTTATCTGCCCTATTCACACAATAGTGTGCCTAGTACACAGCCTCCAGCTATGCCTGTGGGAGTATCTTTTTCCTGAAATCATACAAAATAGATTTCAAATAAAATTTCCCTCATTGAATAAAACAAAACAAAACAAAACTTTAAAAAATCTCAATTTCTTTTTCCTGGGTTGAATAAATAATTCAGCACTGACTGGAGCAGGCACTGGAACACAAGTGTCCCACACCTCTAAAGGAGGGTGAGTCACACTCTGTCTCTCCTACCTCTGCCAGAATTTCTCCATAATTACCTCCTTCTCCCACTCACCCATGGCCAGCGCATCATCTAGAAGCATAACAGTGCTCTTAGGAGTTTCTCTGGTCTCAAGCAGAGCTTCACACAATACCTAAACTTTTTCTCATAGAAGTTATTTGACCATTTAAAATGTAGTCAGGAAGGGGGTGGGGGGGAAGGAGAAAAGTAAACAAATAATTTTCCCTCTCTTCTCCCATAAAATCAGATAATTTGCATCTATTTGCAAGATGCCAGGCAATGCATATGGGCTGCCTGAGTACCAGTCTTCCATTAAGGGATCTCCCTTTCTCCCTGTTAAGGACATGCAAAATTTAAGACAGAGTAAAAATTTTCCTCCTTTTCATCTCATCATCCTGCCGCCACAGACATAATTTCAAACCCATCTTATGCTATCCAAGAGGAAAGCTGAGTTCAGAAACCAGATGGGGCTGCATAGATTTTTTGGACGACCAAACACTTATAACTAGCCCTGAGCTCAAATTTTGTAGATGCTGGAGAGACAGTCATTTTGATCACAGCTGCACCACAGTAAACATTATATTATGGTCTAGAAGATGAATAGGAGGCTATATCTATTCTTTGTTTCTCCTACAAGAAAAGTGTGATGCTTGCACAAAGATGGGTCATTGACAACTATGGAGAGATATCTGTTGAACACCATCCCAACTGAGCTGCACAACCTGAAAGAAAAAAGATGCTTGAGACACTTTCCCAGAATATTTTCTCCCTTCTGCTACCCCAATACTTTCATAAATGTAAGGTTTATTTCTGCGTAAGCCCGTGAAACTCATTGACAGTTGTGCTTAATTAACTGTAAGTCAAAGCTTATTCAAGTGGAGTCACAAATGTCAAAAAACTAAAGGCTAACATGCCTATAGTTTCTTCTTCATATCCATAATGAAGAAAATGCATCAATAGGAAAGCAGCGTGTCAGAGGATTTATCCAAAGAAAATATCTTCAACTGCAAAAATGATTATTTCTACTAGTTGGTTTTGAAACAGTAGATTTACATAATTTGGATTTCAGAGTTGTATTCAGACAGCAGCTATCTTGTATTCAATTACCTAAAGCCCATAAAGTGCCATCATCAATCTAACTTCTACAAGTTTCTCTTTGAAGTTCATAAGCAATTATAGATCCATGAAGTTAAAAAAAGATGTCTTCTCTTTACATACACATACTTCAATGAAGCTATGCTTACATATTTTAACTAAATTTTACAGGGAAAAAAAAATATAACAGAATAGAGTTGTGACTGACATTTGAAAACAAAGTTAAGCTAGCCTTCTGACGCTGTCTTTAACCAAGGTATTGAAAAAATGTGCCCGGGAAGTTTTAAAAATTAAAAAATAATTAGCACCCTCCTGCAAACAATGCAATTTTCTTTGTACACCTTGGCTGAGCACAGATCAATTCATGCAACAAAGACATTTGAAGTCTGCCTACAGTTTTGCAGTCCAAGGTTTTTCTGCTGCCAGAGTAATATATGACCAGTAGACTCGAATACATTTGGAGTCTGTACAGAATAAAAACCATACACACCTACCAGGCTGATTAATGGAGGCATTAATAAGAAAAAACTTGTTCACTTCTGTTCACCAGTTTACTACTTAAACTATTGCAAATCAAATACCAGTGAAGCTGTTTGACTGAAGTTTGATTTTCAGACCCACCTTTGAAAGTCTCTGGAATAATGATCAGCTAAAGAAAACCTAAACTACAGGTAGAAACACTTCAGAACAAAATCATCAGATCAAACAGAACAGGGCATAGTTCTGAGCTAGCATTGTTCCCAAAGGTCAAACAGACTCTCACCACCACATCTGTATGCAGACCTGAGCTAAGCAGGAATACTGGCACAAGAATGATGTAGCTGACAAGCTTCATTATCTTCATAAATTTAACAGATGTTTACCATTTCATTAGCATTTTAATGATAAAGACAACTTACCGTGTCAAACACAGATTGTTTTAAACTACTTGTAAATCTTTAGCATAAATATAACTGACCTTTCTTGTAAATTCATTTGCTCATTTCAGCTTCATGATTTTTAAATGGTGTTTTACCTTCGTAACTTCAATTTTGACTCCCACAGCAGGAGTAACCTATGTACTGGAGATGCAAGCAGCAGTCAGACTTTGCCAAAAGGCACTGAACCTCACTGGTCCCTTTTACCCTTGTCTAAGAGGAGGAAAACAGGTTTTCATCTGAGCAGATGATCCAAAATCTCTCATTTTATTAAAAGCTTTTCTTCCTCCTACACATATTCATCCAAAAAACAAGTCCCTGTGTCGTTGGCGCTGCTCCCCTTTAGCCATATACAGATGTGGTTTCACACACACCAATGCACTGGGATGCTGATGTTTCTGTAAAAGTTGAAACGTTGTAATCTTTACTCAAATTTTGATCTGTCTCTAACAAAAAAGGCATGTAATGAATAGATTAAGCAGTGAAAGTGGTATCTTGGGGGAGAAACTAGAGAGTTTTGCACTGGTCACTCCTATGGCAAGATGAGTCTCAGGGGCCAGTGAGACAGCCTTCAGCCAGGTGCCACACAGGGGGCAGACAACATGGTGACTCGAGGAGTCTCTACCAACAACCCCCTGCAGCTCTTTTACGGTTTCACAGAAAAACTGCAGAAGCCAAGACTGGCAAGATTACAGCTTTGGCAGAAGCAAATCACAGCTAACTTTGGCCATGGTGAACAGACACTGCTCATCTTTTTCAAGTAAGAGCCATGTCAAGTTCAGTTCTAAGCACACAGTTTCTCCCTTTGTATCTCCCAAAAACTATATGTGAAAGTATTACTTTACAATTTTCTCCCTAAGTGCTTTTCTTTATCACTGACAAACACAAAAATAGAAGGTGTAATGTCTGCACATTAATTCCTCTGATTTGGGTCAATATTAGACCATTACATGAAAAACCCAATTCCATCACAGAACTTATTCATCTAAAAAACTCTGGGCCACAACCCCCAGCAGCGCTACAGGCTTGGGGAGGAGTGGCTGGAGAGCTGCCAGTCAGAGAGGGACCTGGGGGGGGATGATTGACAGCGGCTGAACAGGAGCCAGCAGTGTGTCCAGGTGACCAAGGAGGCCAATGGCATCCTGACTTGTGTCAGCAATAGCCTGGCCAGCAGGGACAGGGAAGTGATCTTGCCCCGTACTTGGCACTGGTGAGGCTGCACCTTGATCACTGTGTTCAGTTTTGGGCCCCTCACTACAAAAAGGCCATTGAATGACTCGAGCGTGTCCAGAGAAGGGCAACGGAGCTGGGGCAGGGTCTGGAGCACAGGTCTGCTGGGGAGTGGCTGAGGGAACTGGGGGGGTTTAGCCTGGAGAAGAGGAGGCTGAGGGGAGACCTCATCGCCCTCTACAGCTCCCTGAAAGGAGGGTGCAGAGAGCTGGGGATGAGTCTCTTTAGCCTAGTAGAAAGAGACAGGACAAGAGGGAATGGCCTCAAGTTGCTCCAGGGAAAGTTCAGACTAGATATTAGGAATGATTTCTTTACAGAAGGGGTTGTTGGGTGTGGGAATGGGCTGCCCAGGGAGGTGGTGGAGTCCCCATCCCTGGAGGTGTTCAGGAGTTGGGTCAACTTAGCACTTAAGGATATGCTGTAGTTGGGAACTGTCAGTGGTAGGTTAATGGTTGGACTAGATGATCATCAAGGTCCTTTCCAACCTAGATGATTCTGTGAAAACACATTTTGTGAACAATTTCAGCATACTTAAAGAAATTAATTACTTTCCAGACTTGAAAGCATGCTCTTCTGAAGTCTTCATTAAAGGCAACTATAGAGAAACCTAAAGCCATGCTCAAGTGTCTCCCCTTTTTCTATTATCTGAAGATATTACTACAATATTTAATCCTCTGATGCAAGGAAGCAGTCAACACTCAGAACAAGAGGAGTGGAAGAGTAACTTAAGTGCTATCAGGACTCAATAGAAGTATGAAGTTGACTAATTTCTGTGAACTGGACACTCTACATCCACCTCAGATTGCACGTGGCTGCCTTTGTTTTAATTTGTGTTTGTGCACAGTACTTGGGAAAACTTCAAAGGGACCTCGTTTGAGTTATTCACACCCACCACCACTTACGCATATTACATAGAGTTTTCAGTTTATGGGCAGGCTGCGCTGGCTTTTTCATCTCTGAATTATCTGACCGTTTTCAGCTATGAGCAACCTCTACTTTCTACACCAGTATTGAGTAGTCAGTCTCATCTGGCCAGGGCACAGTAGCAGTATAACTGATAGGATAGGTCAGTACTGGGCTTTCTTCTTCCCCGACCTTTTCAGCGCAGTGTTTTTCAGACACTGTTTAACCCAACAGTATCCCTTCAAAGGTAGATGAAAAGTTGTCCCTTTCATTTTGCCCACATTGGCTGAATTCGTAATGGACTGCAGCCACACTATGCACAGCCAGCCTGCCTTTAGACTTCACAGTCATCTTCATTTAAAGTATTTTACTTCAGAGCTCCAGAAGAGAGAACAGGCACGACATATTTTAAACAGCTCCGTGGAAGGATTCTGAGATAATTCTGCATGTGTCCATCTATGAGCTCTTTCTGGGACCCTACAGTTTCAGTACAGTTTATTAAGTTGTCAGTGGAAATTCTGAACATCGTCAGAAATATTTACTTCAGCATGTGGCTCAAAACACAGTTTCAGAAACAGAGGTAGTGCCTAGATTTTCATATTGAATAAAAATCTCTTCAGCTCTACCACCTATGCCTTGCCAAAAGCTAAAAAAAACCCCACCAAACACAACCACCACCACAAAACCCCCAACTTGTACAAGACACTTTCTTATATGCAGCTTTATGGGAAGATTGGCACAATGAAATTTTGTTTATAAAAAAACCCCACCTAACTACAGAAATAGACATCATTGAAAAATAGCTTTCTTCCTTTATATCTGATGCCCCCATTGCACATGCCCCAGATCTATCTGCTTTCACTACAGGGTTTTTTCCCCCCATAAATGAGGGTAAAAATCAACCACTTGCAAGTCACTACATCTTGTAGTTTAGGTATTTCTATGACATTAGCCCCTGAGATCTTTCCCAATACTTAAATAATAGTCTTATTTTCTTCTCAATATGATGAGTTCACAGGATTCTGAATTCTTTTAACTCTGTTTAGTTACAGTTATACATCGGTATTAGAGAATATCACGTGTTCCTGTTTATTGCTAAGATAAACCGATAGGAACAAGTTAAGTGCAAGTAAAATAATTCTGAGTTTCTGAACAGTAGGTGTTGATATCAAAATGCTTAAGGAAAAATCTATTCTAGAAGTATTCCATAAATAATACTCATGGAAGTAAACCTTAAGACATTTTTCCCCTCTTAAATAAAAAGCAATGTGAATAAATACAGCATTTTAGTAGATTTTCTTTCTCAGGATTCACTCAGAAGAACAAACATTGCTTCCTTATAATATAGTATTACGATAAATGAGACGATAACCATAGGGACTACAGTTCTGTCAAAAGTAAAGTAGTCAAGAAGAGATAAGACCATTACTTCAACAGATTTTCCCAAACGGCAAATTAACATGATCCTAAGAGATAACTCACTATCCAGGCAAGTTATTTTTAAAAATAACTTGAAGCAGCAAGCCCAGTATATATGAGACATGGCACTGGCAGCAGCTGACAATAGGAAAAATGCTAAGAACTTCTCTGCCCTCAGGGCACTGTACAAACTAACTCACTAATGAATGAGGATGCAGATCCTTTGGGAGTCGATATGTTTACCATCAGAGCTACTGATACACACACATCTTTTAAAACTTGGAGAGTGCACTGAATTCATACCTCTTAAACATTATTCACCTATCAGTGGAGCAGTCAGACCTTCCATCGAATTATGGATGGATTTAAAAAGCACAAACTGTACATACCTATCCAGGTTTGGGAACTAATATTGGGTAAATCCTCAAAAGATGTGTTTTTTTCAGAAGCCACAAGGACAGGCAGCAAGAACTGGTGTAGAGCTTATGGCTATTCAACAGCACTAAGCAAGAGCCACTCCATGTAACACTCATAAGACGAGTGATAAGAAAGCACTGGTCCAGGTCTAGCCTTCCATAGCAACATATGGATACAGACATGCCAAGTATTTTGCACTCCATTCTGAGTTTATTTTTCCACTAGATGTTTCAGCAAACCCAGAGGCATTTGACACAACTTCACTGCAATGTACAAATTATCTATATATTGTATAGTTTAAGCTCCTCGTGCTCAAGAATGACTTATTTAAATCCATGTCAGATTATGAAAATAATTATCTCCCTACAAATTAAAACATGATTTCCAGTATGCTTGAGCATGAAGTTAGTATTTCCATTATTATCCATCCACAAATAAATGTTCTATGAAGGCGTGCTAACAGAATTCCATATTCTCCTTTTGTATAAAATCAGATACCGTGAAATGAGGTATTTCTACATTTCAAATACATGTAGAACTCCACCAGCTAGGTCAATAACAAAAATAAATTGAAATCTGGTGCTGTTGAAATGAATGGAAGCTCTAGCATTTAATCAATCCAGTAAGTCAACCATCACTCACTTACCTAATATTGGTAATTATATATATAACTCATTTAAAATCAGAAAATAAGTGCAGCAATATATTGCATGTATTTCACATAAGAATTCTAAAAATAAAAACATAAATGTACTTGTACCTACAAGTAAGCAAATCTTTATTAGATCAGATCCTTCCTCATTGAAATATTAGGGATGACTTGGAATTACTTTAACTTTGATAAACTGTTATCATTCATCTGCCTAACTAATTGTTTGCCATCTCTTAATACCTTATGATTTACGGATGTTCATTTAAAAGAATAAAAATATAAACTACAGATCATAAATACTGTGCATGTAGTTGATATGAAGACAATCCTGGAAAAGCTGATATTGAAAACTTCTATTATTATAATAATGATATTCAGAAGAACTCTGTCAATATTTATTGCCTTAATCTCTACATTTAGTACATGGAGAAAAAATACCGATGTTTACCTAGCAGGGGAGGGGGGGAATGGTAGAGGCATATGAATAGGAAACTAGTATTTTAGTATTTTAGAGACAAATGCAATAAAACATTAATCAAGAAAAATCTTATTCTCCTTGCAATTGCCTTCATTTCTAACAGTTTGTAGTAACAACAGGAATCCCCATAGGTTTGTACAGAATATACCAGAACAGATGGAGTGAGAAGTCAAGTCCAATAATTAGTAGTGGAACAGATTATCATGCATTTTCCTTAAATAACTGTGTTACAATTGCCTGATCATAATATTTGGAAGAGTTGCGGAATGTGTGACACACTCCCATTCTCTTTCTCCTTTAGCCACCACTTGTGTTCTTGCACACCTGCAAAGCATACTGCCTTTTACAGCAATTGTGCTACAATGCTCCACTTTTTTTTTTTTTTTTTTTTTTTTTTTTCTTTCCCCCAGTATTTATATTCCCAAAACAAGCGTAGTATCAAAGCATGTTTGTTAGCACTGGCTCCCTGTCAAGTCTAAGCAATTAAATAAATTAAGGAACATCTTTCACTATATCTAGAAGAAACATCCTGGCTGCAGTACAATGGCAATTTGCTACTGTCCATAGGTACTATGGAAATATTTATTATTAGTTTCTTAAAAGAGCTAATTGTCTAGACTTCTAAAGCAACCAAGACAATTTGTTTGACTGGAAAGCAGAGCAGCATGTTATAGTTTAACACCATCAAGCTCAGTAAAATGAATTTTATTCCAATCCGACAGTGACAACTATTAATAAATGTAACCCTCCTGCCTGCATTAAAGTCAGCTGGCACTTTGCAGTCTATCAGTTTCTTTTTCTCAGAATCTCCTGGCTTGCTCAAGCCTCTCCCTCTGGTACCCACAGCCCAAGTGAGCAGCTCTGTCCCATCTTCTGTTCTTATCTGCTTCTAGGAAACACTGCTTTGGAGTTGTTTTCACTTTGAAGTTTTCCAGGTATGACAGAAAAAAACATCCGTGTCTTTTTCAGTTCTCTACTCTCTTGCCATCTGCACTAATGGAGATCTTTCTGAAATACTCAGGATCTTTTTTCTTGATTGATTCAAACCAGGCCCTCCCCTTGCCTTTTCCACTCTCCCAACAGAAAGGAACAGTGACAGAGGGTATTTGTTTGCTTCTATGCTGTCACCCTTAACTAAAACTATGACATCCTACATGCCTACTGAACTCACAGTCTTGTCCAGAGCATGGTGCAACTTCCATGCCAGTCCCTGTTTTTTTCCCCTCAGTGCAGATTCTTAGCTGCTGGGCATCAAGCCTTCAGGTGTGCCAAGATGAAGCGCTGCACTCCCTTTACTCTCAGTTAAAGATTCTGATCTAAAACAATGTTTCATTACAAAATGAAGCTTCCCTAACAAGGAAGAGGAGCAAAAAAGCTCAATTTACATTACTTTAAAGGTTTCATCATTTGAGGGATGGGGCTTGGTTGCAGTTAGCTTTTAAGAGAGTCTGTCGTCACTTCAATTCTTATACAACCTGATGTTTCTCAAAATCCAACTCTTATCCTGAATTCTGTCATTGCTGAGCTCATCACCTAACACTCAGTGAGCCTCAGCACAGACTTTTTTTCAGGAGGTACTGAGTTGCTATCCACTGAAGCCAAACAAGTCTGCCACCGTGAATGCTGCTGGGTGACCGTTTGGTTATTAGTCAGTCAAAACCATTACGCCTTAACGTCTACAAATTTGGGGATTTATGTCTACAGTTGTCGTCTTGGTTCTCATTCCATTTCAATACTCCAACATGCCAGCTCAGCAGCACTGTGCACAAATATCATAGGGGGTCTAGACCCATATATGCATCCTCACTAATGTGTCCACTTAACCACATTAGACAATTTCCAGCTCTCTTAGAAGTCATCATAGCTCAGAGAATTTCATGTCTTGTTTGTTTTTCCCACATACTGCACAATCACCTTTAGAAAATATGGTTACCCAAGTTGATTCTTGCTTTCTTTTTGTAAGTTCATCTATTGGTACTGCTCCCTAAATACTCGTCAGATAAAAGATTGCAACAGCAGCTAATTTAGGTTGTTGAAAGTGGTCTATTGAAACTATCTCCAGTGGAAATCAATATCTCTACAGAATGAAAAATTTTCCACTTTCAGAAATTTCAAAAAAGTTTGAAGATCCAGTGCATCCCCTTTCTATCCAAAAGGTCACAATTTCAGTCACAATCTTACCCTTAGATGCTATCCTTTCCATAGCTAGGTACATGCTTTTTAGAAGAACTGCTATCTTTCTGTTTAGAAATAAGAAAAAAAGAGACAGAGAAGAAAGATTTAAAAACCTTCATAATATTGTCCCTGCAGCCTACATTCCACACTGAATTTAACTGCTCTGCCACAGCATAGGGCACACAGCATACAGGCACCTGTCAAAAAGAGGTCAAACATGTAAAGGCAGTGGGGAGATTCACCACACATGCAGTTTAAGTTCAGTCCAAGTGATATAAACCTTTTTCTAAGATTGGTTTACTGAAGAAATTTCTAGATGGCTTAGAAGTAGTTTAAAGAAAAAAAAGTCTTACATAATTTCCTAGTTAATACTATAGAAGGGAAAAGCTCCTCCTTCCCAAGCTTCTCCAATTCTTCCTGCTGCCCCTAACTAAAGCAACAAGAATGTCTTCATATTTCCTGGAAGATCCTGGAAGATTTAAACTTTCTCCTGATCAGATGCCATACTACATCTCCTTCTTTTCAGAGCCCACGCTCATAAAAGTCACAGCAAGGAACAAGTGAGAGCTCCATTTCTTGAGCTTTACAAGTTACCGCTGCACTTTGTACTGTACTTGGAAACACAAAAACCACAGAGACCTCATCCCACTCAAGAAAGTAGGAGCCAGATTCAGCACTTCTCTCACCTAAAAATACAAATAAAGGTACTTTAACCTGGCTGTGAAAAGAGCATAAGAGTTGCGTTTCTGACCAAAGTTCTGTAGGACATTTACACATGGAAGACAGATATTACAAGTTCACCAGTGCCTTACAACATTCAGAAGCTGCAGAGGTTTTTGCTATAACCACACAACCATGTGGTTATAGCAAAGCAAAAGCATAATAAAACACAGACCATGTAGTCCCATAAAGGCTTCCCAACTGTTAATCAGTGCCATGATGCTTACCTTAGTCCCTAATACTACAATCCGCCTCCTCTGCAGCATTGAAACTCGAATGAGATAAATAATCTTTTCATTTCAATGCAGTGCTTTTGTAATATTGGGTGCTATGAGACAGTGGGCAGCCAGCAAGCCCGAACAAATCTGGGCTGTTGTAATTGTGTGCTTAGCCTTAATTACCTTTGAGAAAAGTGTTTGCAAATTGACTTGAGAGGGAGGGCAGCCTGCTATTGACATCACCAGATCAAATACAACCTAGAAGACTGATATACTGTATTTCAGTGGTATTTTCCCTGCTATTATTCTTAGAAATAAACTTAGGTGGGTTACTAGCTAGCTGTCTGCTACAGATCTGCATTTTAAATAACTTCTGGGAAAAAAAAAAAAAAAAAAGAATGGTGTCTGCTTCAATTTTTTTAAAAGCTCATAAAAGGAGACCTCTGAGCACAGAGTTACAGAAAAGGTGGGGTCATGACATTCAAAAGATCAAAGTCCACAAATCCTGGCTTCCCTGAAATAAGGTGTACCACTTTACTTATTCTCAGAGTCAGGATTGATGAATAAAAACTTGAAAAAATTTTCAAGTTCTTATTCATCAATCCTAACTATAGTAAGTGCTATCTACCCTATATTACACAGGGAGGAATGAAGGTAATAGATTTCAAATTAACATATCGGGTAGCACAGATCACCACACACGTGATCTTATTGAAGATTAATTAAACACTGGTGTCTGACTAGAAATCTTATTCTGCTTTTGGGTACAGCAGGGCACCAGCTCTACCAGGATTAGACCATAAAGGCTTTTGATGCTGTTACATTTTCAAAGACTGAATGACATGAACTTGGGCAAATCTATGCTTAGCTACATTCAGAAAGAGGCCAAGAAACCCCCAGTATATAACCAAATGTTTCTGCTAAATTAAACTGAGATTGGACCAAAGAAGAAATTTTTAAAAACAAAATATTAAAACTGACTTTTAAAAGGACTTCAGTCAGAATAAACATTTCAAAAAAGTCACCCCTAATTTCCCAGGGACTAATTAATATCACTTTAATATACCTTATTTCATAAATTAATTCATCAAGCACTTCACTGAAAATAAAGAGAAATAAACACGAGGGGAGAGTTGATGTAAAAAAAGTGTGAAAGTATTTTTTACGAAACATGCCACGCAGCCTGCATCTACTTTCCATGGCCACACTGAGTAGAGGCTGGACAGCCCCACTGCCCCTCCATTCCTGAGACTCCCCTTGAGCCAGCGCAGGGAGTCAGACCAGCTGGAAACAAACTGGCAATATATCAACAAAAGAGAAATTTGCTTTCAACCAGACCAATGAGCTGGCTGAGCTGAACTTATGGTTATGAAAGAGAGAATACTGAGACACGGGTGGCTGAAAAGAAAAATTCTGTGAGTGCTTGATGCTTCTTACTCTCATCCAGACTAGCCCTAATCTTTCCTGCAGTGCAGCAGACAAATTTCATGCCTGCCACACTATGTTTCAGGTGGTATCTCTCAGGACAATATCCATCTTAGTTGATATTGTGGCAGCTAACTCCCATTCAGCTTGTGATACACAGCAATCCTTTCCTGCATTCTCAGAGCGGTGATTCCTGCTTAGGCACTGGTTATTACTCAGCTCCTGTTTTCCTACTGCTCTGGGACTTTTTCTTCTTTTCAAAAGTGGTAATAGCTCTGCTATTTCCATCTGTGCAAGTGTCCTGTTGTGTTTGTCAGAACCTGTGTTTTGAAGATTCTAGTTCATCGAGACAGTCTGACCTTTCTTACAGGATTTTGTTATTTATATTGGTGACTGTCACATTAACACAATTCATCTAATGAAAAATAATGCAAAACATGGCACCATGCAAGCCAAACTTCTTGGCTTGACACTCACAGAATAGCAATCTACCTTTCTCTTTGGTATTCTGCAAGTATTGTAAATGCACTTATAGGAAGATTTCTTAAAGTTTGATGCTTACTTCAGTCTCATTTTATTTTCTAATTTTGTCCTACACATTCATGTTACTCTTTCTTCATCATCCTTAGTAATTTAAACTACTTTGTTTCCTACTTCTACATACAGTCTGTGCCCAAGTCCATACAAACTTTATAGTTTAGTCAAATTACCCTTGTCACACTTCCTATCTTTCCTCTGCCATGGGATAGTTTGCAGTTGTGCTCTAATTAGGGTCTCTTTAAAAGAACTTCCAAACCCTTACAGTATGCTTGATAAAAGAAATATCCTGATAAGGGTATCCTAAAGAAAAATCCCCTTAATCCTCCTCTCAAAATTACTTTCACTACTGGTTGTTTGGTGTACTACGATCTAGTCGCATTTTGCTGCAAAACTTAAAAATCGGGCAAGATGGCTATTCTGTTGATATTTCTCTTATGAAGCAACTTAGTATTTAGTATCCTAAATGTTAGTTTAAAGTCAGATCTAAGCAGTATACAGGCTTCAGCCTGCCTCCTGGAACAGACAGATGTATTTCACAGAAGGACTTGCAGTCCAGGGAGAGGATCACAGCTTACTCTATCGATTACCACATATTCTGGCCTACACATTGAAACTCTCTCTCCATTTCTGTGCAAATGTCCTGAATCATAACATCTCCTTGCATAAATACTTGCTACAGTAGCATGCTAAATTTGGCAAGAGAAGTTTGCAAAACCGGGGATGAAAGACGCTCATTTGTTAAGGTCGAGCTTATACGTTCCTGTGGATACACCAGTCATGGTTTCACAGTTAAGCATGCATTTCAGAATGGGTTTAAAATATGCCATACATTTCTGCAATAGATACAGCCTTTCAGAGTGAAACCATACTCCAGAATATACTCACTGTTGTAAAACCCGAGGACTCTAACCAAAGTCCCTAATTCAAGAGCTGAAGTTCCTTAAGCAGGCGATTGAGTAGGCAGCTCTGAACTTGCATTTTGCAGCTGCAGTTCAATCACCCACAGAAGGAGCCCCCATTTTAACATGGTCACCTACAACAGACAGCATAAGTGATCTCCCTCCACCTGCACTGGCAGTACCTACACCCATGGCATTTCTGTGTTGTTTTTCCAGAATTTTCAAAAATATTCTCTGGAAGTATTTGATGTTAGAGTCTGGGTGAAACTTGTCCCTAACTATAGTATATGCCCGCCAGCACAGGAGAAGACCATGCAACTGAACTTACCATTAACTTGCTTTTATGCACTTTGATTGGGAAGATACATGATGACCTTAGCTGCTTCCAAAGTAAAGTAATTCCATAGGTATTTTAAAAAGTGTATCAAGAGTGGAGAATAAAACATGAGAGACAAGAATAAGTCCATTTGCCAGTAGCAGAATGTTTATACTAGAGAGATAAATATATATAAAGTATTCTAAATACACCCCTTAAAGATGTGATGGATTAAGTTTGAGGTTTATTAATTTAAAGTCTATTTCACCACATGTTTTGCAAAGACAGTTACAACTTCTGGCCAACACAGAAATTCAGGCTTCTACAATACCTTTTACCCAGGAAATGAACTTCAAATATCTTCTATTAAACACTTCTGAAAGTTACACAAAAAAATGAGTCATTAAAAGTGAAATTTAATCCTCAGATGTCTTTTCTATTGCAGAAGAACAGAAAGGTACATCACATATTTTACATGCTTTATGGAATTTGAATAGAATTTGAATAGAATACCATGACTGATACCTCAACTAAAAAAAAAAAAACCAACAAAAACCAAAAAGATAGGTATGTCTTTATGCAACACTGGAGCCAAAATAGAAAACAGCCATAAACATTTTCTTTTTCCCAGATTTAACAACATTGTTTGCAACAGTGAACTCCAGAAGAGTCTACATGAAGAGTTCTACGTGAAAAAAAGAGAGGAAATGCATCTCCAACACAAACTCAGTAGTTATCCAATGGCATGAGATCTCGCCTGCAGCACAGTATTTAATTCCTGGTATCCATGATGAAGGATAGGAAAAAAACGAATTAAAATAAAAATAAAATAAAATAAAAATAAAAATTTAAAATTTAAAAAAAAAAAAAATAATTAAATTAAAATAAGAAGAAATCATAAGAACAGCTAAATTCCAGTGTGGTAAGAATTAGAAAACTTTTAACTAGTTTTGATATTGTAAACCTCTATACTACAAGAACAGAGGTTTGGACAAGATGAGCCTTGTCCAGTATTTCTATTTCTACATGTGCATATTCAAACAAAGTGGAAAAAACCTGTAAATTAATCTAAGAATTTGATAGATACATATGATTTTCATATGTAGGGCTAGGTATAGATTATAGATTGATAAATCAATCTATCAGACAGGGGTGCAGAATTAAAATAAGACTTGGACAAAACCTACAGAAAGTAAAAGGATCTGGACATTCTGTCTGAAAAGTTTTTTAAAGATGTCCTTGGTCACACAATGAGAAATGTGAAAAAAAGGTATAAATAGTGAAATCGCTTAATGTGTTTGTAAATAATATTTGAGTTGCAAGAATGACAGATTGACCTGTCAGAGTAGCAATTAAGGTGAAGCACAAAAAAGTCCACTTCCTTCTTCTGCATAAAACCATCATTCACAAAGCCTAATAACCTGGCCACAGGGACAAAGCTCAAAGTCTCCCTTACATGAAGCAAGGACTTACCATTCCCTTTCTGATAAAGCTTATTGTGTTGAGCAGCAGTACCTTTTAACTTGGAAAGGATTCACAAATTGAAAAGAGACTGAGGCAAAGAAATATGAGAAGCAAGCTCTGGGAAGTCTAGAAAATACAAGAAGTTAAATATGGACACCCTAGGAACAATACACGACATACAGAGGCAAGAGAAGGGACAGGGTATTTGAAAGGCTTCTGAAGTAAAGAAGAATGTTGAAAGTTTTGAAGAACAGAGAGAACTGAAATAAAAGGATATAACTGAGAAAAACAAGTCTGAACCATCAGGGAAAGCTTCTTGACACCAAGATTATTCTGAGTGATATTTAATGTTCACGGTGGCAGCCTTTTTGAGCTGAGCCAGACTGTGGAAATAATCTCCCAAGAGAATATGGGAAATTCAACCACACATGCATTTGTATCAAGACTGAATAAAATAATGTTATATGTATAAGAGAAGCAATTCCACATCAACAAGGCGAGGATTAGATGACCGGCAATGTGTACCATGATTGCAGTCATTAAAGACAAATTGCAATAAGGTATTTATAGCCAGTGTCAAACTTTTATGAAGTACAAACATGGCCTTGCTTGATTTCAAGGAGGTTATGTCTTTCAGAAATAGTTTTATCACGAGTTTTGGTTAAGAGACCAATAAAACAAAATTTAACAGAAGAAAACAAAAGCACAAACATACTTCACAAGCTAACATCAACGATGTCACCGTTCTACAGCACAGAAGTGGGTGCTTCCTCCACAAATAGGGTTGTCAAAAGCTTAGCATCATAACATGGAAATAAATAGAAATATCTCTGTATGTATTTGTTATAGAGAAATAAAAAGCTTTAGCTTAATAAAAGACAAGAGCACTTATTTCTGTTTGAAATTTGCTTTTTTATTTTCCTATGGTACTTTCATTTTTTGCATTTGAAATGCAGAGAATATAAACACTAACAGAACCACTCAGACAGGAATTATTGACCTATTCCCGGGGACAAGTACAGCAGAAAAACTTTTCACATGTACACTTCTGTGAAATCTGGTTGTTGACAATTGAACATTTCAGTAGCTCTCAATACAGCAGCAGTTGCAAATTCTGGGAAAAGAAGGTTGCTAAGATGCCCTCTCACTCTGCAAGTGGAATTTTCCACTTTATATAAATACTATTTTTGTCAAAGCAACTTGTACAGAGTCGTGCTACCACTGCACATGAAATGGAAAGTTCCACAGCTGTAATGAAACTGGGAATTTTGTTCATGGAACACTTTTATTTTCGTATTAAGGACAAACATGCATCATAGTCAAGAGCAGCATTGCTTATCTTTGCAATAAATACAAGATTTACAATTTTATTCCTAAATATAAGTTGCATCTGATTTTAAATGTTAATTTTCCATAACGCATTTCTAGCAAAGTTCACGATAAAACACACTGAGCACAGCTGCTAGTTGCCATGTCCCTCACACCTAGCATAACAACTTGCTTGCATACAAAGCACCATGATCTCAATCAGTGAAAAGCAGAAATAGCTTTCATTTAGGGATATTATGATTTGTACAAATTGCAACAAAGCAAGCTATCAAAGAATTTATACTTACTTCTTCTAGAGTGATGGCAACTTTCAGCCATTATTACTAGACACATCAAAGCATTTTGATTAAAAGTTGATCACTGAACTACAGAAAGTAGGGCCAGACAATCTCAAGTCATTCAATCCATCTACACAAAAATAAAACAAGAATTCTACCTTAAATCTACAGTGTCAAACTTCACAATATTTGAAAATCACTCTACTATAGATAGCACTCAGAACAGAGGGAAAAGAAGTAAAGATAAGTGAAAAGCTGGCAGGAGATGAAAAAAAGACTGCTACTGTCTCCATGGAATTTTGTGCATTTTCTGTGCACATGTGTAGCCCAAAAAAGAAAATCACATCTTTGAAACAGATCTTCATGAAGCATAAAGAGGTATTCACTACAAAAATCCCTAATATGTCTCACGTTTAAAAGAAGGGTTGGCAAGATTATGTGGTATCTGCAGAGTAAATAGCAAATAATTACAAGTGCTAAGGTCTTGCCCATAGTCTGAAACTTTAATTACTTAAGGAGAAAATATAGAGGAAAATAATCATGCTGATTATAGCTTTCAATTATGAACACTAATTGACGGGAATTATAACAACAACTTAGTCATTTCAAAGTTCATCCTTCAATAGTAACTAGATGCCAAAAGATCTGTTGTGTAAACCACTGAGAACAATATAGACATATGGTCCAGCCTTCCCTGAAGGTCTGAAATCCCACTGCTCAAAATTTTGCTTACACTGGAAAAGTTACAGTTACAAAAATATAAACAAATATTTGGCTTGTGAAAAAAAAAAAGTCATTGGTGATAAACCACAGCAAAAAAGAATCTTATGCAAGTTTTCAGAAGAGCTTCTAGGCCTGGATTTAGGGGCAATAATAGCTTTGCTTGTAGGCTGAGCAATTTAGGGAATCAGTGAGATTTAACACACACATCAGAAGGGAAATGCTCCCCAAAAGATTAAAGCAAAGGGCAGAGGACTGAAATGACATACAAAATTTCACTGTAAGACAAGGTACAGAATCGAACTTGAAGGGATACTGACTTAAGTGGGCACTGCTCGGCTTGAGGCCAGCCTATAGTTACCCGGTCTTCAGTTCCTCCTGTGACAGATGTACAGTCCCATTTGGCACTATTAGATATGTAACTGTCCTCAGGAGAGCAAACATGTACAGAGAACCCTCCACTACTTATGTTACAACCGCTCTGTGAAAAGGAGCCTGTCAGTCTCAAGTATTGCTGTTATGCCATCTCTCATGAGAATAAAATTCATTTTACTAAGTGACCTGACAACTCCTGTCCCCCACTTCCATTGACCCATACCACTTAAACTCATCAAGCACATTTGCCCAAGTTTATTTCACTCCCATTTAGATTCCCACTAGATTCTCTTTTCTTTTCCTGCTTTACAGATGGTTTAATGTATCTGACAAATGAATGAGTAGGTGGCAACTCTTTATCCTGATGTCTACCCTCCACACATTACAAGTCAGAATGACAAAAATCTTTACATTTGTGAATTCCCTTGCAATGCCTTTCAGGTGACAGTCAAGCATGTCCAAACAGTTTTCCTAGTTCCTTCCCTGACACCACAGCAATGAGGTGATGGCAGAATTAGTAAGAATATGCAAGACGAATTACATCCTTCCCTATCCAATTGGTATCTCTCCCCAGCACCATGTGTGAACTGTTGGCAGCTCTCACAGAAAAGCATGACGAGCCCCTGCCTCAAGCTCCCATCCCCACCCCATCCAGAGTGCTTTGCTGTCCTAAAAGCCTGCTCCTGTAGACCATTCCACTTTTCACCACTGCAGCTTAACACAAAATAAGTGGAAGAGATCCCTTACAGAGAGCCTGAACCAGTTCTTACTACAACGACAACTTCCTGAAGTGGTGCATCATTTGAAGGGTACCTGTTCGTATGAGCTTTAAAAATACATAAGAGAAAATAACCAAGACAAAAACCCCCCATTAGTTCACTCAAAGTAATCCCAAACTTTTCACGAGAAAGTTACAAAGCTGTTAACACCAAGTAATAGAGAGCTCGTAACAGTGCTCTCCTCTGAAACCTGCAGTTCCAGTGTTAACCACAGCAGTGACCACATCACTCCCTTAAGCACATCTGGTCTCAAACTGTACAGCAGAAGCAGCTGTAAGCAAACAAATGAATAACTGCTATAAGATCTCAGCTTAAGTTGTCACACAACAGTCAAGGCCTATGTAAGGTTAGAGTTTCAGTTCAATTAAGAGTTTTTAAAAAGTCTAGTAACTGGCAGCTTCAAAAATGTGTTATTTGAATTACATGTATGCTTTGGGTTTACCTATGGACTTTCAAAACCAAAAGGCTGCTCAGAAAGCTTCTGTATCTGAGACAAATTAAAACAAATACGGAAATCAAGCTTTCACCAAGAGTTAGATGAGTTTCCTTGTGTGAACAGGCTAACTTATTTGAATAAAACAAATTAAAGAAAATGCACTAATGTTGTCTTCACTTCAGAGTGACACAAACAAGTATAACTGGAGTCATGAGTAACCGAGTACCACACTGAGTATCTGTCCAGTTCTCTGAAGTCTAAAACAGACATCACATCGTCTCTTGTGCTGTTGTCAGTGAATGAAGCTGTTCTGTTTGCTGCATTATAAGAGGGCTTGTGTGATGCTGTCAAGTCAGATCAAAGAACAACTGGTTGCAATCTCCATCCTCCATCTTTCTCATAGAGTAGAAAAGTCTTCTTTGATAACAGATGGTTCAAACAATCAGGAACCCTGGATTCAAGAAATGAGGTGACACCTTTACAAAATACAGAGCACTAACGTGATACACTGACTGAAGAAAGTAGCACTCAAATAGAGCTGATTTAAGATTCCAAAAGATGTCTTGGTACACACTGCACTGACAGCACGCATACATACATACTAAGAAGCAAAATTCTCACGGTACATCCAGCACCACAAGTTCAAAGAGATTTGTTAAATATCGGACACATTATTTAAAATAATATAGTTTTGTTTTAACTCATCTGTTGCTACTTTTGTTTAAAAATAGATTTCCTAATGTAGTATATCTCAACTACATCAAAATTACTTTAATTCCTATTCACCCCACTTTAACATTAAGCATCCTTTTTTGAAATTGTTCTCCTCTCATAGCTGGTTTCCAGCACTAGTCTCAGCAGTGTTCAGTCTGATTTTCTCAAGGCTTTTTCCCCATGAACGATTTTCAATTTTACATGTCAGTAAAATATCCAAACCCCTAGCACCCTGGGGTTAAGATCAAAAACTGATGATAATTCCTCCCAAACCCCTTTTATTTTATTATTTGTAACAAAAGCATTGCCTTTTATTTTTTAACATGCTTCATTTTTCAGATCAACACTAAAGCTAGATGAGAACTTTAACTTTTATCCCCTTTAGGAACTGATCCCACTTTTCCAAAGTAGCATTTGTTCTCTGTTCCATCAAGAAATTGAGAAGACAGCCCGAGCTCCTCTCCAGTCAGCATGCATTGTATATCATACAACTCATTCCATTAGAGAAGGTAAACCACAGTTTACTGTTGAATTTTAAAATGCTACCTGGTGTATAATTTATGAAAACTGTTACTTGCATAAACTTTACTTTTTCTGGTATGTTTTCTGCTTTAAAATGTTACGTGCAATTCTTCAGCCATAGGTGCAGTATCTGTTACTGGCTGTAAGTGACCCTACACTGGCATCCATTTTGTTGCTATCAACATTGACTTGAGCATTACAGATTTTTTTGGCTGACAACATCACCTACTGCTTTGTTGTTACACTTAAAGTTGCCATGGAGACAAAAGAACAGCTGAACAGCAATTTTAATGCTTGAGAAACGCTTATTCTTTAGTAATAAGATGCTACTTGCTAGTATGGAGTCTCAGGTTTTAATGAAAGTTGTTATAAATAGTAACTTTTGAATCAAAGGCTCTCTAAAAAAAAAAAAAAAAAAAAAAAAAAAGGACAAAGACAAAAAAAGACTTGTGTTACCTCCTGCCCACCTTAGTTCTACTGGTAACGAACAGAAGCAGAGGAGACTGTCTCCCTGCTGTGGCACAGCACAGCAGAAGTTGCCTCCAGCCCCATATTCTGCAGGATACAACAGCCGCTGCACCAAGATGCTTACCTTATTTTCTCTCCATCTGCCTCTAGGTTGCAAATAACCTCAAAATGGGAAGGAATAAGGAAGTTCCATGCTTCATCTTCCTCATCAACTCAGGTAAAGTGCTGCTCCATCCACAAAAACACAACATGAACTACGAAAAAAAATCAAGGATCCTCTCCTTGAATTGCTTCCTCTAGCCATACAGATCTGCTTTTTTTCTAGCACAACCCTTCCTACACAGAGTATGTGTAGAAGCTCAGACTAGCAGCTGAATCCCACTGCTCTCCGCTCTTAATCCATTAACTCACATTACAGTATAACTTGTCACTGATGGGAATTGAGGGCGCTCAGCCCTGGCATACTTGGGACCTTTCAGATTCCAGTCCTAGATGTTTAATTCCTTCCATCTCACCGAAGTTCCCGCTCCTGAGTGGGCAGAACACATGGGATCAAAATGAGTAGCACCTAAAGACTTTTCTATCTTAAATCCTGTTGCTGGTGAGTCAGAGAATTTCTAATCATTGCAAATAGCAGATTATCCCCGCTTTGGTGCAGTGGATCAGAGACAAAAATGCAATAAAGCAGAGTCTTGTCCTGCAAACTAACCAGCAGGCAAAGTAAGCAGCTGTCAGGGACAGCTGAAGGAATATTTTCCTAGACAAGAGCCTGCCCTCACCCTCCACTTGACACTACTGTCCTCCTCCCACCACCTCAATGGCAGCAAGAACACAAATCCTGCTCCCAGAGGCTGCTGCCTGATTCTCCCCAGCAGTTAGGAGCAGCTTTAGTCCCTCAATTTCCTGCTCCATGAGCAGACCCTGACTTGCCTGTTCCCATCAGGCGCAGGATAATACAGTCAGGGCAAATACTCCAGGAACACAAAAATGTGGTAGGGAATAATGCACAAGAGGAGGAAGAAGTCTGAGGTAAAGATGATTCTTCCTCCTCCTTATCAGACCTCTCTGCTGAAAGACCTCTCCCAGTCACTGAATTCTCTTCCCTCCCTGCCTTTGCTGCCCACAACACTTGCAGCTCCTTTTACCTCTACAAAAGCTTCTTGCAAACCCACAGATTTCAAGAATCCAGCCTCTGTGCCAAAATGCACTTTGTGACACTTCAGAAAGAACACTTCACACCGAGGATTATGATCTTTTACTCACGTTGGAGAAAATCTGCTTTTGCTAAGAAGCCTTGAATTAACTTTGGAACTCACAGAAGCAAAAATATTAAATGTTAATATATGAAAGAACAGGCAGGCTGTGACAGTGGAGGTCTGTTCCTCTAGCTTGGAAGTTTCCAGCTGAGTGAGAACATTCTATTGATAAGCTGAAATTAAACACACAGATTGATCCTGGTTTTACAAATTCTCTGTTCTATAGCAAAGGTAAAGTGAAAATAAAATTCTGAAAGAGCACTAATTTTTTGTTCTTTTGAGCAAATATTTTTCTATTATTTGAGGGAAAAGAAGAGAGACAATTATGAAAAGCTTTTATTAGTTATTTCAGCATCTCAGACAGCACTCTGCAATCCTAAAGTCTAAGCGAAGTGATGCAAATGATCACAACAAAGAGAAGGAGTGAAAAGGTAAGAGAAACTTCATCAAAAAGAGGGCAAAACAGTATTTAAAATAAGCTCATTGCCCACTCTCAGGAGTTGCATTATCCCAAGCTCTGTTTTGTCTCAGCAGGTCCTGCTCTAGACTTGTCCAATCACAGAGAGATTACACAGTTTAAGCAAGTCACCTGGGCAAATGCCCATCAAGACAGTAGCTCATTCCAAAGAGACAGTGCTCTCCTCTTACCACATCTTATTGAGAGGCATCAACGGCCTGTGACAGGGATGCCCATCAACAGCACACAACCCCCACTTTGGAAGAGCGTCTATCAGGGCCAGCGGAGGGCTGGGACTTGGGCACCACCCCACCAACACTACAGCAGCTGACAGTTTCTGACAAGTCAGAGCCAACACGCTGGTCTCCAGATACAGACAGAAAAATGCAGTTTTGGCACATCACTTCTGACAGGTTGCCAAGGTCAACTCCACATCTCTCTAAATGTGAGGGATGAAGGGAGAAGATAAATCTGCTAACAAAATGATGATGTTTCTGATCCTTGTGCCCTCCCAGTCAAGCCTGAGTGGAAGGGAAAGAAGTCCACGTACCATGAAACTAAGTAAAACTCAAAGGGAAAAGGAAGACAGCTGAATGGCAGACTCAGCTCTGTCCCACTGTCATTTTTATCAAGTATGTTTGTAATTCCTCCCACCATGAGAGAGAAAAATCTTCTCTAAAACACAATTTAAAGAACTATGTGATGGGGCATGAAATAAAAGGCTTCAATTTAAAAGGCTAAATGGAAAGACCATTTTTATAGGGGGAAGACTTTTGGAAAAGTTTGTTCAATGAAAAAATTCCAGATGGAACTCAAAGCAAGAAACATAACTTCAAGGTCAAGTTGTATCTGAAGATTAACATATATTCATAAATTATGAGGAATATGAAAGTGTGTGCATAAAAAGCTTAATAGCTGTTCACACAAATTCCTTGCGAGAGACACTGTACTAGCATCTATGTGAAGT
This sequence comes from Athene cunicularia, assembly GCF_003259725.1. Classification (NCBI taxonomy): domain Eukaryota; kingdom Metazoa; phylum Chordata; class Aves; order Strigiformes; family Strigidae; genus Athene; species Athene cunicularia. Next base: position 226,240 of record NW_020799108.1, read on the forward strand.
CTGGCTTAATTCATTTAAGGACACCTGATAAAAACCCAGAGATGTAACTTCCTCAAAGTATTAGTCTTTCTTTCACATGACAACTAGATTAAAGAAAATTAATGCCTCAATAATATCTTAAATATTACAATATCTTAATATCTTAATATCTTAAATAAAGAAGGACAGTATCTAGATAAACTGGGGGCTGAAGGAGTAGGGTACTCGGACTACTCAAGAGCAAAGGATGAAATGCATTTAAGATTAAACAGAGGTCAGACATACAAAGTTTTAGAAGGGATCCAATCAAACTATGAAAACAAAGAATAATGCAGAAACTGGCAAACACATGCACAGATGATCTAGCAACTTCTAGCAATAAACACCAAAAGCACAGACTTAACTCTTATCTTGCTATATTAGCTTAGTACTTCCTTGCTGCACCTTAGTCAGTGAGATGAGGGATTCCTCGGTGTGAAGGCGCAGATGCAGGAAGCATTTCCCCTGAGAAGTTTGGCAGAGAGAAGCTGCATTGCTGCTCAGAGCAAGGAGCTCTGGTAGAACACAGCAAAGCTGTTACAGGCAATGTCCTTGTAAACTCAAATTAACAAACCTTGCTGCCCTTCCAGTAAGTACATCATTTATCCTTTTGTTTCTTGTGAACAACCATTCCAGATGCAATTTAATATGAGTTTGAGTATTTTCTCAGAGGTCACTATCAGGTACTTCATTATTTATGTTCATGTTTCATTAGGAAATTAATCCTTAGGGTATCAGGGTTTTAAAATTCTGATGAAAGGTCTTAAAATTCCTCCTGGATTTGTATTTGTAATTGACAGTGTTATATAATTTTTAAATACTGAATGACTTACAACTGGATATAAAATAGTGTCTTTGTAGAAACTGTTATGCTTCTTAGTATTTCTAACACTTTCCTTGCTTTAAGGGTCTAGGATTTCAAGCCCTGATATTTGCATTTACAAGAAGCGATTCCTCTCTTTCAAGCAGAAGTCTTCCCTTTGTTTAATTTTTAAAAGCGAAGACAGTGCCAAGATCATAATTTTTGTTAGATTTGCATAACTACATCTTAAAGTACTTCGCAAACAGCTGTAACAGAAGATTTCCTAAATCTTACAACTAGCCCTCCAACTGTGGGCAAAATAAATCCCTAAGTTTACGGACTCAGTATGTTAAATGTATCTAGACGAATCATTCCTATTTAGACCAAGTATTAGAAAGTTTTTCTGTGTTCTGTAGTTCATTTCCTCTGTAATCAGCTCACCCTCCCAGTCCACAAAAGCTGCTCATTTCTTTTAATTCAAAGAGCGACTCAGATCCCAGTAATGTATCTCTGAAAAGTTAAAGACTATTACTAGCTTCTTAAGTATCATGACAGTATAGCAAGTCTTTAGTTTTAATTTAATTGGATTCCTGAAGAGGAAGAAAACAGGTTATTTAGTAGTTTCTGTTTGCTTGTTTATTTTACTATTATTAAGCTGTAATAGGATTCCATCCCTTTCATTATCTGATACTATTTCTCAATGGCCAAACTTAAACAGGGACTCAAAAAAGTAAAATGATACTGTTCTTAATGTCCTAAGAGGAGAGAACTAAAACAGTAAACTGATACCACTTACAGCTGCTAGAAGTAAGCATTTGGCTTAAAGACCCTTCATGTAATCTAACAAACGTTTCAAAGCACCACATACACACAGAGCATGCCATAAAAGTAACTCCAAGGTTGCTGCATGCAGAGAAACAGCAATAATCAAATGGTAGAATACTGAGTATCACCTGTATGAATGCAGTGACCAGGATAGGAACCACAGACTAATCCCACTACAGGGAAGCACTGTTCAAAATGTATCTTATCTAGTTGACTAGATATTGACAATTTTGAAATAAATTATTCTAATGAGGTTCTTAAGATGCTTAAATGCAACCACAGAACACCATTCTTACTGCTATTACTTGACTAATTTAAAAGGAAATTAGTATCTGTACCCTCACTGCACCACAAACGTTTGAGGCATAAATACTGTAAGCAAAGAATGTCCCTTAGTTTGATACACTGGGGCATAATTAGAAATGATGGGATGAAGTAAATGAATGGTATTCCCAAGGCTTAATGTTGGGAAAACCAATACCCAAAACAACCTATGCAATAAAGCAGAAGGAGAGCATCCTATGGGAAAGGCAGGAAAGCTAATAGCTTAGGACTTCTAAAGAAATATCAGAAAATAATGAAATTAGTGACTGCAGTCTATTTTCACATGTTTCAGTATCAGTTTCACTTATGTTTCATTTGTATTTTTAATATCAAAACTTAGAAAATTTATCTTAAATGTGATAATTACCATAATTTTAAAATTTAAAGAGCCCAGAGCCACTGAGTAATCATGCAGTCTCTAACACTGCTGATCTTAAAGCATAGCCTTTACTATTGAGTATGCTTAATGAAATGCTGACTGATTTTGTTCTATAGCTGGAGTTCTACTTAATCAGAAACCGCACATCACTCCCCATGGGCTCCTTTGCACTCAAGAATCAGAACCAAAATAAAAATCCCCCCTGATTTTACTTATCTTTTGTTTAAATTGGACAAAGACTAGATTTTGCTGAGCCTATTTCTATTCTCACATATGCTCTTGTTCATTAGATTAATTCTACTAGCCTCAGAGGATTCAGAGGGGTGAAAAATAAAGACTAAGCAAGTCATATACAAGACAGTTGGAGCTGAAGCATACATCCACGACAGACTGACCTGCAGTATATTAGGCAGCTGACAGGCAGTGGAGATGCTGATCAGCCTTTTGTTTTAAAGCATGTCAGAAATACAATCTACCACTTCGGAGGACAACTCCTCAATCCACTGCAGTGAGCAGCAAAACTTCCAGCAAAACCAGAATTACAAGCTAACAATTTAAGGGGAGAGAACAACGTTCACAGTGAATCTTGCAAAACTTGATCACTCAGCTTTACAGCTTGGCATGTACCATAAGCTATAAGAACACCGGGAGAGATGGACACCCCACTCCTTTACCTCCAAGTATATCTTTCACTGGCTGAACAGCTACCCTTTCAGTGCCATCAAATAACGAGCACAGAAATTACTTTTCCAGCTAAATCATGGGATTGAATCTATCCTTATTACTCAATCTTTTCAAAAGATTTAAAACACTTTGTATAAACTCTTTTTATGTCTCTGGTGTCCTTAGTTTCCTATACTTCTAAGAAAGCCTGGAGTAAAGTCTCTCATCACTATTAGTGATATCCCTAATGTGATCTTGACTGTATCCTCTATGTTTGTTTGGGTTTTTTTCCCCAGAAACCTCACTGCTTCTGTAATTCTCTGCCACAGTGCTCTCCCTAGCTGCTCTGATATCTCTTCCTCTCTTCAGACACAGACAGCACATTAAAAATAAAAAAAGTCGCAAATACTTCACTCATATAATTTTCCTTCTCAGCCTAAACCTTTGTCTCACACTTAACCGGAAGTTTTACACTGTGCAACTGCAAAATGGTCTCTCTTCCCAGGCACCCTATCTAACAAATCTTCTATTTACAGAGAAGCACTTTACTAAGTTATCTGTAGTCCTAGAGATTTGGGGCTCTCTGAGAGAAGAGACAGGCTTTTGCATTAAACTAAATGAAGCTTCTTGGTTTTGCAAGAACATGGAAAGGGGAGAGAGCAGGGATTTAGGAAGAGCTTCACTATGGACATTACCTTTCAGGACAGAATTCATTAACTCCTATAAGCTTTTCGTACTTACCAAAAATCTGAATAGCTATACAATACAGAATCACAGCATCATCTAGGTTGGAAAAGACCTTGAATATTATCCAGTCCAACTCTTAATCTAACACTGACCATTCTTAATTACACCAGATCCCTCAGTGCTATGTTGACCCGACTCTTAAATCCCTCCAGGGATGGGGACTCCACCACCTCCCTGGGCAGCCCATTCCAACGCCCAGCAACCCCTTCTGCAAAGAAATGATTCCTAATATCCAGTCTAAACCTTCGCTGCTGCAACTTGAGGCCATTCTCTCTTGTCCTGTCACTTGTTACTCAGTTCAAGAGACTCATCCCCCCTCTCTGCACCCTCCTGTCAGGGAGTTGCAGAGGGCAAGGTCTCCCCTCAGTCTCCTCTTCTTCAGACTAACCCCTCCCAGTTCCCTCAGCCGCTCCCCAGCAGACCTGTGCTCCAGACCCTGCACCAGCTCCGTTGCCCTTCTCTGGACACGCTCGAGTCATTCAATGGCCTTTTTGTAGTGAGGGGCCCAAAACTGAACCCAGGAATCGAGGTGCGGCCTCACCAGTGTTGAGCACAGTGGTCAGATCCCTTCCCTGTCCCTGCTGGCCACGCTATTGCTGACACAAGCCAGGATGCCATTGGCCTTCTTGGCCCCCTGGGCACACTGCTGGCTCCTGTTCAGATGGCTGTCAATCAATCAATACATGTTGGTATGTTCAAATTGAGGTCTTCGAACTCTTGCTATTTCTTTAGGACTTGCAGACTTCTTTTTCTAATAAGTTTTAAAAGTTCATAAATGCATGTCCTATAGATTAGTATTCAGTCCTCAAAGGGGACAAAAGAAATCTGCTATCTAGTTAGCCATGATTTTTACTCATACATGCAGTACTTTGATTCTCTGTCAGAGATAACCTCACCCACCCACAAGGCACGGCTGCTGTCTTGTTCTGCTGTGCTACTATCTGTCACTTCAGGAAGTTGGCAGCAGCTTTTCAAAGAATTTTTCAGAACTATTTTTACACCTATTATTGACATTTATACCTACAGTTTCAACTGTACCCATAGGACATGGTGACAGACATTATTATTATGGTATCTCAAGTCACTAAAGAGCAGTTGTTAATATCAACAACTGATTAATTTTCACACAGTATACAGAGCACATGAATCAACCTAAGAATAGCCCTGGAAGCTATTGCCAAACACAATCTCTAATCTGCATAATCCTCTTAAATTCAAACTTAAATAAAAGAGAAAATAAAGCTTGTTTTCAGTAGCATGGAACCTCCAAAATATTTTCAAACTCTTTAAAGGTGGAATTCTGGGAAAAACAACACAAGATACTTTAGCTACTTCTCCCAATTAAGAATTAGCTGCCTTCTCAGAATTGTTCTAATTTCCTATCTACCCTTAAGACATGGGCTACCAAAAAAAAAATAATTTAAAAAACTGATCAAGTAATATAGAACAACACAATATATTTTCACATCTTTAAAGTAATCATTGGGTGTTGCTTTTTAAATATATTACACTTTCTAATGAAAAAGCTGGCCTATGGCTGACTCATTAGCCTCGCTGTACCTATTTCATTCTGTCCTCCGAGTCTAGTTTCATGAAGGCCTCCTGATGTATGTTGGCAAGAACTACTTTCCTAAGAACAATGTAGTGCTGTATCCCTAAGTAATCATAAGTAACATAAAAGCAATTTAAGTCTCCAGAGTCTGCAATAGTTCTATTTTAACAATTATATATTATATACAAGGATATATAATATTTTGGTTTCTTTACACCAAATTTAACACAACTATGTATAGGACAAGTTTAGGGTTTTTTGGGGGGCAGTGTTTCGTTTTGGGGTTTTACTTCTATTCATAGCCTTTTCTCAATCAGTCAAAACAGGCTATTCTACAGGCTTAGGACAGACACCATCCAAGTTGTTGAGCAATATGGTAGTGTTATGTAATATGGTAAAAGTTATGACTGCATGCTCTCCTCAGCAAGAACAAGAAATGCAGGTCACAGCGAGCAAGATATGGTGAGATGAACTTGAGCACTCTTTTTTGCGTTTAGCAAATGTCTTGACATTTAACAATGCATGTATTGTTGTAGAATAACAAAGAGGAGGAAGTCAAAAAGAAATTTTCTTTCCACCATTCTGAAAGCTCTTTCTTCAGATTCCCCATAAAATTTAGAAAGAACAATCTTAAACTGAATTTGACGACTAAAAATCATAGCATCACCAAGGACATACATTTTAGTTAATGTCTAACTACCTGCTAAAATCAGAGAAAAAAAAATTACTTCAGAATATAATTTAGTTATATATGCAAGTCTTTTTTTTCATTCTAGTACCACACAAGCACACCCATATAAGCAGGATGCTAAGTAAGAAAACAGTATCAAATGGAGCTCTGCATAGGCATGAAGATACTAGTCGGCCAGCAGGCGGGTTTTGAAAATAACATAAATGCTGGTGCGATGCCTCATCACTTGTGGATAACTGCACCTATCACTGTTACATCAGTCATTACCTCTTCAAATAAAGGAATCTGCTTTATCAGGAAACACTGGTCGTTGGTTTGAATCTACACCCAAAGGGTGTATATAGAATTCCTTTGGTGAGCACTGCCCTTTGAAACATGCAAGCCTGAGATACGGTTCTCTTTGGTAACAACTGTTAATGAAATTACTTAATAAAACAGAGATTTCAATCACAAAGACTACAAAAGTTTATTTGTGTCATAGCATGAGCCTAACTTCACTGTCTGGCTTGCATTACTACAATAGACAGCACATTTAGAACAACTAGGAGGCTTGCACATTACTTTTTACTGTAAGACCATGTTTTTCAGTAGCTTATAATTTGTCAGTCTAAGTTTTCCTTGCCTGGTTTAAATTTTTATTACTGTTTTAAATTTTAAGTCACTACTGAGAACATATAACTGTATGGAATATACACATGAACAAAGAAAAACTGGTAGACATCACCCAGTGAGGATTACCTAATGCTGTCCATTGAGAAAGATTCTTAAAATTTTGGGTAACTTCTCACATTTCTGTTGATCGTTGATACTTGGAAGAATCTCCTAAGCATCTCCACCTAATCTTTGATTTATTGATGTACCTTCTGAAGGGTTAAAAATCACCAGTTCCTACCCTCACCTTTGCCCCAGAGAGATTTCAACAGCCTACCAAAAAACTGACCAATCTCAGAAAGAACCATGCTACTTCTGAAGCTCATGCCATACCCACAACCTTCACACACCAGGGTAAAAGAGCAAAATGTCCACTCTCAAAACTGAAATTTAGTGCAGTACTTCAGCTACTTCCTCTCTTTCCAATGGACAGGTCTCCTCCAGAGGTATGAGGACAGGCGGGCCTTTCTCTCAACCATTCTTTGCAGGTAGCACATGCCTACCCACAGAAATCAGGGAACAACACCATTTTTCAGAGTCCTCACAAGAAGAATGTTGGAAACAAGAGGAACTAAGGTTTAGCTTCCTCTTACAAGTTTCTGGATTCAGCAACTTTTTGCTTGAATTGAAAATTGCCAACTTTTATTGTCAGATAATATTATTAGCCCTGTAGATAAGACAATAATGGGAAATAGTAAGTATACCATCCCCTGTCCCTTCGTGTTCCTTTCTGGTTGCACTGAGGTCAGTTACGTTCTGGCTTCCCTTTGCCTATCTGCCTGCAATGAAGGCAGAGCTTCTCCCTAAAGGCACACAGAACAAACAGAATAAACATCACAGAAAAGAATTAAAGGAAGATATAAGTAAATCATACATACAGAAATTCCTTATCTATGCCCAAGCAAGCTGTATCAGGATCAGATTTTTCCTCGACTAATCTTCTTTAGAGACTCACAAAAACACTAATGAAAGATCTGATCAAAATCCCAGAAATTAAAGGAGAAAACTGTTCCAAATATAACATACTTCTAAACAATCCCTTGTTTTAATTGCACAACTCCAAATCTCAGTCAACAAGATTCCGCAGAATTCAAGCCAAACCCATCCCCAACTGTACACGTCTAACTAAAAAAGAAAGCTGTTGTTCAGATAGATCCTACCTGTTTTTACCAGTTAAACCAAGTTTTGTAGGAGAGAGTACTGCTTGCCTCTGTGTCCATTACCTATTGATTGTTGTGTAAATATTAGGCTTCCTGCTTGGGGAGAAACTACTGCAAAGTTTCTTTCAGTTCTGTTTGCACATTTCAAACTTGTGCGTGGTTTAGAACAAGGAAGTTTATGTAATGTTCCCATGAAAGTGCAGTACATCATGGCTTATTTTAATTCAGGTATGAATACATGACACAGATGAATTCACAAAACACTCCTTTCATCTGAAATTTTAGTAGTAACCCTTTTTCCCCTGCAGGTTTAAGCAGCTTTAAGTGACAAAATGATTATACTTTCCTGTTTCAATAAAGCAATACTGGATAGAAACAGCTTAGGATGAATCTTTCCTGAATTTATTCAAATATGAATACACCATCAACTATAAGGATATTTGAATAAGTCATTCTAAAACATCTCAGTGTTCCCTACAGCTATAGAATATAATGATTTTAAACTTTGCTCAAAGCATTTTAGTATTACAGCACGTAACAGCATCTTTTCCCCAAAGGCCAAGTTTTTAAGCACTGAACAAACCCAAGTATCTGTTTGCAAACCAAGAAATCTGTATATACATCTGGGATATTCACCTATCTAGACATAAACCTATGATGCAAATTTTATTTGTGCACTACCCATTACTAGTGCCCATCACTGAAATACTTGCTTACTTGTAAAGCTGGCTTTATCTTTGCTACAGAGGAAGCTTTTTAAATTGCTGTTATCAGGAAGTAATATTGGGAAAGTGACGGTGGAGTACTTCTGGATTACCACTCTTTACCCAACACCTCCCACAGGCTCTGAGTCCTGTTCAAACACTCCCTTCTTAGGACCCTCTGTGACCCCCATTGCTACCTCTTGCCCCTGTGACTCAGAGCCTGCTTCCCCAAAAGCAGGGTCAGCGGTAGTCACTGCCACCAGCAAGGGTTAGTCATTTTTCCTCATCTGGCAGCATTTGTGCTGCTCAGGTCTCGCTGAAATTCATATCCTCTTTGGTGCACAAGCTTCCAAGTTTTATTGCGTTTCCACTCTCAACAGAGTATCTCTCTCAGCTTAAGAGAGCTGCATGTTCTGCATAAAACAGTTCTGATGAGTCCAAAGTGAGGTTTTTTGGTTAGTTGGGTTTCTTTGTTGTTTTGGGGTGGGGTTTTTTGGTTTTGGGGGTTTTTTTTTTACACTTTCTGGATAGACAGAATTTCCTCTATTGTTTTCATCACATTGCAACTGTCCCCAAAGGCTTGACACCAATTTTTGAACTCTTACTTCTCTCTCTCAGCCTGCCAGCCATTTTTCCAGGACACCGTTGGCTTGGGCTTGTCGTCCACCAGCCAAGGGCAGCAGACAGACAATGCCAGCACAGACTTCCCATCACCTATGCCTTGTCTTCCAGGTGTCAGGAACAACCCAAGATTTTTGGGCTGCCTGCACTGCCCACAGCAAATGGCTACTCGGCAGTGCATGGCAGGATGGCCCGTTCCTGTGGGCTGTCAGATAAGCCACGCTGGAAAAACAAAGATAAATACGAATCCAGACATTACCATGATAACAGTAGCACAGGGAAATTATGACGAGTGATGTTTAACTAAGCATCCTAAAGGTGGCATGGAAGGTGTGGATTGCTGCAAGTTCAGAGAGAGTTAATACATTTCTAAATACAGAATGCTGAAATCGCATTAAGGGAGCAACAGAAACAACCAAATCACCAGATTTCTCTCAGACTTCTCTGTTAAAACCTTCTACAACATGTATTTCTTTGCAATACAGAAAATTGTCATGGCTATGACTGAATACACAAAATGACAAAGAAGCAGCAAAGGTCTAGAAAAATCAGAGAGCATTTACCTACCACAAAGAATTCAGTATCCAAGCTGTAAAACAATGATCATCAAACAAACTATAAGAACAATGTCACAGACACATATATGGAGAAAATAACAATAAGGGATAAATGTTTATGAAAATAGCTATATTTGCAGCTCTGAAGCATCTACAAACACACAACCTGATTTGCTGAAATCTGAACAGCTTCATTAGACTAAGATGAATACTGCACTAATCCTAAATTCTGCCTAATAAAAACATCTCCCCAGGCCATTTTCATGTTTTTAGAAAGTTAAAACAGGTGATAGTAACCAAAAATTATGGTCGATGGATACATACCGATTTTTGTAAAAAAAGAGAAAAAAAAGTAGCTTTAAAAGCAATGGAATCCTATGAAATGGAATTTGCCACAGTCTGAGGACGATCATACTTACACAGAGCAGAGGGTATTTTATAACAATCAATTCACAGAAAATTAGCATCATATTAGTATTTATTTCAACATCTGAAAAAACTATCAATGACATTCCTCTAAACAAGGTTGCCTTGTGTAAAAAAAAATAAAAAAATAAAAAAAATTAAAAATGTTTTCTATAAGCTAATCATCTAAATATAAACAGGACTTTGAGGATAGAAAGAGAGCATTTATGTTTTCAACCTAACAAGGCATCCTAAGAGGAACTTTCTGAAAGCATCGTGCACATTTTTAACGCTGCAGCTAAGCAGCACAGTGTAATCTGCAACATATTAACATTTCATAAGCTCAGTAATTTGAAGTTGTTCTTTAAAATACACATGAAGGCATTCTCTATTTCAAATGCTATTACTATTCATGGTTACTGAAACTATTATATAACATAGTATCAGTCAACAGGATTTAGCGGCATAATGCTAAAAGGAAATTAAAGACATACAATAATCAAGCATTACATTTTTACAGTAAACCATCAGTGTGCTTACAAATAAGAAACAAATTTATTTTAATATTTAAGAAATACATTCTTCCAATGGGCTTACTAACATGAATTTTCATTTATAGCCTTCCTTCAGAAAATGTCACGATTACCATCTGAACAGGGAAAAGAAAAAGATAAAGTTCAAATGCTGACTTTGGCATTTGTATTTCTCTGACGTAGTTTACCTAAAGATAAAAAGTATCTAAAAAAAATAGATCACAGGCACCCACAGTGCTAATACTTCCTAATTCGACTACTCAGTTCCTAAACTACAGCAAATGAGAGCAGCTTTCACTAATGGATTGCTATTAAAAATAAATCAGCAAAACAGTGCATGTATTTCTCTTTCCATACAGCTGGAGCGAGCATACAGCCGTCTATTATGCACCTAGTTGAAAGACAGATTTCAGCCTCCACATGGAATTACTTACCCAGAAGCATGTTTCTCATCTACAGTTAGTTCAGCAGAATAGAAAGTTCTGTACAATAGATCTAGCAAAGGGAAAGTTCTCACAAGCTCCTTTTAGACTTGGTGCAAGTTTTGAGTAGGGCTTGAACTTGAGCTGCTGAGAAATATGCCTTGCCCCATAAAGCTGCTGGGACACCTTACTTCACTCTCATTGGTGAATGACACCTCTTCAGACTATGCAGAAGTGATGCAGAGACAGGCAGTAGCTGGTGCCACCTTAATTTAACAAAACCATAAAAAAAAAGTTGTCACTTCATTGAAGCTTCGAAGTTATATACTTTAATATATCTCTCCTGCAACTGGTTTTAGTTGCCCATATTTGACCAAGGGAAAAACTCCCTACTGAATGACTGTATTAATCTAAGTAACTCTACTGTATTACTCTAAGTAATACAGCATATCAAGGAAAATCTAAATGGTAGACTAAACTCAAGTTTTGCAAAAGCGAATGCCCCATTTTTCCATAGTGCTTGATTACATCACAGGTGAATTTGCCTCCTCTGATACAAAGGTCTTCCCTTAAAGAAATACCAGCAGGGACCTGTTTTAGGATTTATTTTGTTTAGCTCAGAAGTCACCTAAGAGAGTAATTTGGATATGGAATAGAAGCATTTATAACACTGCTGCTATCATGCAAAATACCTATGGTCCACTAAAACCCAGCAAAGACTGTTTTTGCACCGTTAAAAGTGAGTACTGCTATGAAGAGAAAAAACCTCTCTTCCTATTACAAAAGCAAAAGACATGTCATCTGAAAGCTGGGACTCAAATCATAAGCTTTGAACAGAAAGACATACTCATGCCCTGCATCCCCTCACTTTGGGATGTACTATGTCAGTACACCACAGCTGGGGTCTGCACAGAACTTCTGACTCTCCAAAAGAATTTTTCCAAGAGCATCCTAGTAAGGATTCTTGACAGAAAGAGTTTAATTAAATAAATATATATATATATATATATATACACACACATATATACATATACATATATATATATATATATATATCTCCATCCAAGAGCATTAGGGACAGATTTTTATCTGATGCAATTTGCAATTGCAATAATGTCAGATAATTCCCCGTGGAGAAACTGAGGGTTATTAGAAGAAACCTTATATATAACCCTTTCACTTCAGTGCTTTGCCTTAAATGTAGAGAGTTAAGATTTACTTGACATCATTTATTTTTTTACAAAAGTGAAGGGATGGGAGGAGGGGTAGAAGAGAACTTTAAAGAGCAAATTACTTGGAACAAACTTCCATATACCTAGAAGTACTAGACAAAATTTTTGTGACCAGTTTAATTCTGTACCCAGTCCTTAATAAAACATATTGTTCCAGTGACAACACTCTTCTCTAGGGTGTGACTATTGGTTACTCAAAACAGCACATACAAAACTTTAGCTTGATCTTATTTTATTCTACAACCTCCTACTCCTCATTTTTTCTACTAAAAGGGGAATTACTTTGATAATTGCCTGCCAACATGACTTGGCAGCAATTACATGATTTTGTTACATGTCCTGAAATATTTGGTATTCTTGTTAAAATCCCTTCCTTTAAAAAAAAAAAAAAAAAGAAAAAAAAGAGGGGGGTGGGCACTGCTAGCAGTAACCATCACAGAAAAACAGTGGAAAAAATGAATCAGGTTTGACATAAAAAAGGCAAATAAAAATGAAACCCAATTAAAAATAAACTCCTCTGATTTTTAAGCAAATCTTGTGATCTTGGAAGATGTGACTCATTCTTATTGCACAACTGGGACTGGCAGCACCAAACCTCTATGAAACTTTATGTGCGTTTTATATAGACTCTGATGACTTAGCAAGATGACCGGTATTCCCAAATAAATACTACGTTCTCTCATGCTGACAGTAATACTAATACTTGTATTTTCTGTGATGTCAAAGGATTATTTTTTTTTTAAATTTCACTAACTGCAGAAGTGTCTCACACATTCCATAAGCACACAGTATGTTTATGCATTATAGGAAGACAAAATGGCAAGGACTATATCCCCCCCTGAACTGGCAGCCATGGTTCCCCCACTCCCTCCACTTGTTTCAATGACTGTAATGACTCTTTTTTTGGCAGTGTTTGATAGTTCCTTGCTAAAGCCATTACAATGCACTAGCATGCTCAGGTTTAACCACGTAGCTGGTTCATTGTACTTTAGCTCCCTTCTATTTCCATTTCCCTCTCAATAGTATATAACAGCTCGTCTCACAGAAGACCAGTCTTTGGTTGCAGAGGAAGGTCTTAGAACTCACTAATCTTGGTTTTAATGTTTTAGCCTGCCCTCTAGCTCACATCTAAAAATGTGATCTTCAGGACACAGTCAGCTTTAACTACCGATCTCTCTTCCCTTCCCTTTAAAACAACTACTGACTCCCATCTACTCTGCTAATGCCCACTGTCCCAAGATTTTCTTTTGTCCAAGAAGGCCGCCTCAGAAGTTCATAATCAACGCTGTCACAGCATGGATAGTTCCTCCACACCGCCAGCATGAAAACCTCTTTGGTTATGAAGGCATGCAAGCACAACAGATACAAGCACAACAGAGATGTGGGTAAGGAGAAAAGCAGGACAGCACTTTGTTTTGGGACATCAATTTGAGGTGATCATGCTGCTATTGCTATTCATGGTGCTAAAGAAGCAACAAGAGTAAGGAGAGGTGACAGAAGAGAGAGAGGAGAAACAGTGGAATACAGAGAAGAAAGATGAAAAAAAGGACTTAAAAATTGTATAATATACGAGAGAAGAATGAAATGAAAGGTCAAAATGTTATTGTAAGATAAGAGAAGGCAGAGAAGGAGAAATTAAAAGGAAGCAAAAACATTAAGGAGAAATGAAAGTAAAACAGTCAAAGAACAATGGTATATTAAATATGACAAAAGTGAACACGTTTTTTTCCAGCTAGTTATCAAGTGCTGACCTTCCAGAAGACAAGGTGGTACAACATTCACTGCAAGTGCGGTACCTACTACCACAAATCTAATTAAGGGGAAGAGAGAGAGCACAAGAGCATGCACACTAGGACCACAGAGCAACAAGAAAGGCCTCTTGAGAAGGTTATCTGCAGGCAAGTGAACTCAAGTCTCATTCATGCGCAACTCCTGTAGACAAAGAATAAAGAGCTGACATACAGCTCAAGTGGTAAGATGCTCAGGTGATGTCTTTAAAAAAAAAAAAGTTCATGCTTTAAATTTTTTTCCCCCTGTATTTTCCTAGTACCTCTCTTTCATATGTGGAGGCTGGAGAAGTGGCATTTTGAGCATTTATAACACATTATTTATCATCTCTGACTAACAAGTTTTACTAACAAACAAAAGTCACCTAGAATCCATCAATCTCTACACAAAACATTGTGTTTAGACTTCCATTCTTCCTACATCCATTCTCTGCCCCCAGACTACTTTGATACAGGCAAGTCTCCCCAGTAGACTGCAATATAACTTGCTTGTATTTCGTCTGATGTTCAGAAACTTGGAGAATTTTACTGTCAGGATGTAATTGAAGAAAAATAAGACAGTGTATGTAGATGTGTCATATTTTCAGCTTGAGTACAGAGCAAATCATCCTTCCAGAAGTCCAAAATTTAGCACTATGGACTTCTGGAGAGATTAGTGTCAAACAGCAATAATAGTACCTGACTGTCAAATTCATGAGAGGCTTCTCTGCACGGCCATGCTTGGATCCTTAACGTTTGGTCCTTTGCTTTTCACACAAGAACAACACTCTAGGCTTGTTGTACCTGTTTTCAAGGTTGTATCTTCAGCGCACCATATACTAGTCACCTACAGAAGTGCTGCAGAAGCTTTTCATGAAAGAAAAAGTGTGCTATAGATACTACATCTAGTAATAACATAAAATTTAAAGACAAAGTTTACTAGTTAGGGTTTGACCTTATTGTTATTGTACTACCCATCATGGTTCTTATTCCTCAGTTTTGTTCACTAGATATTTTCACATATGTATTTTGAACACAAGAATGCTACTGTTAAGATCTTAGCTAAAACAAATATCATGAATATCTCAATGAATTTATAATGATACATGGAACATCACTCTAATGAACTACAAGCACTCTCCAGAGTCACTGACTTAAACCAGCGACCAGTATGTGAAATGACGAACCTTTGGTCAATAAACCTGTTGTAATAAAGGATTCATACCAGTAATCCAAACTTTGCTAAGCACAGGGAGTGCCAAATCATCCATGCTTTGCTTCTGAAATTCAAGGTGGGAAACAAAGTAAAGGCAATCTAACTTTGTCAGGAGAATACTGAAGACCTGTCAGACATTCTGGGGAATCTACTGGCCACACCTGAGTAGTATTTCAGTCCAACGCATTTAATACATTCCCTAAGAATCATCTCAGTTTGAAGGAGGAAAACAGAAGTGAGGTAGAATAACCTGACCCTACTGTACAGACACACAGAAACAAGCAGAAGACATCATCAAGCACATGTGCAGTGAGTAACAGCTAAATCCCTCTCTCACTAGATAAATTTCACAAGACATGACGAACTTCCAAGGCTTCTCAGAAATCTCTCCAAACAGAAAAGTATTGAATCAAAGAGTTCAATTATTCTTTGAGTCTTTTTCCCACATCAGGTTAGTGAGTTGTGGTATTATACATGAAGACACAGGCTCAAAGCAGAGGTCAGCAACTGTATTCTCCCAAACTCTCAAATCATAACCCCAAGACTTATGCACATCCAGTCAAATATGAATTACAGCTCTTTGTCTTCCTCTCATACAGAGCACTAGGTCCAGCCCTCACTAAAAGTTTTGCTCTAGGAGAATTTAGAAAGGCAACATTTAAGTCTGCCCCTCTCATAGTAAAAACATATTTGAAATTAATATTAAAGGACTATTAAAAACTACCAGCTCACACTGTGTATCTTGTTACTTGTGCTTCCATGAAGTAAACCCTGCTTATTGCTAGTTGTCTGTATATCTACTTCACACAGATGCTTCACACATATATTCACGTGTGTATACATGCCATTAAACTTCACACTCTGTACTTTGTTGAATGCTAAATAATAAAACAATATTTCTGTTCCAGTTTACAGTAGTCAGAAAAAGAAAATATGTATCATTACATTCCAGATCCTTAGATCTTAATTTTGCCATGAGAAGTGAACTACAGCGCATCCTCAAAGATGACATTTTACCTTCAACCATTTCTCCTAGGAGACAGGCGAGATGACAAATATATTCCCCTATATGTTATCCTTTTATGGAGCATAGAAGTCTTTCCATACGTAGCAACTAGGTGTCACTCTGTTTAAGACATGCACCTTTGTCATGGCAAAGGGTAAGACAGCCATAAGAACTTAGTGTAATTTAATTCTCACCCTGAACAGAGATCTTCATAGACAAATTTTTAAATCTTTCTCCACCCTCAAGGATTGCAGTGGATCCAACAGGTGTGCAGCCCTCAAGGCCCTAACAGATACTGATGAGAATATCAAAGGCATGCCACTCCAATTATAAAGGTACAGCAAAACCTACTTTTGTTCAAACCAATAATCACCACTGCCCCATCTCACTTGCTACTTTGACCCAAGAATTTGTCATTATAAGGTCTAGATGACAACAAATGTTTTAGGACCCATCCCAGTACTTACTTATGAAAGTACTTCGCTGAAGTTGGAAAAAGAGAACAAACTTAGTTTCTGCTTAGGATCTTGTGCTCCCAAACACTGGAGAAGAAGATGTTTCCCAGGCAGTATATCAGATCTCCTTAATTCTTTATCACGAGCATGCAGATTCTGAAAGACTCATCACATCAGAGTCCTCTAACTCTGTTTATATTGTATTCTGTATAACCTTCAGAAAAAACTTAGAATTGAAAAGACAGTATATTTGGAAATGGCAAAAATTAAGTCATATATATCTCTTCCTCAATTTTTCCTTCCAAAATTCAAATACATATATACATTTATCATAATGTTAATGATAGAGTTCCTAAATAATGTGAACAAAGGGGAATCACACTAAGCTGCTGCAAGTTAGTCTAAAAAATTCTATAAAACATTGCTTGATGCTTTTTAATAATATGTATTACAGTAGTGCTGAGAGGTGTCAAATGACATCAAGCTCCACAGTACTGAACTCTACATACACAATAAAGAATTCCTGACCTAAGAGACTACAGTTCAAGTAAGCAATACCAAAAAAAGATATGTGACAAGTACATCAAGCTTTATGTATAATTAATTAAAGCATCTGTGACTTTCCCAAAGTGAAAAAGAACTACGTGATATGCCCTGCGTTATAATAACAAATCTCTACACAGCAAGTTCTAGTCTGATAATTTAATTCAGACATCTTTAATGGAGCTGGAAAAAGAGTTATCCCATCATACCAGATAAATCCCAGTGACATTACTCCTGAAATATAAGGTTTTTTAAGAAAGTGATGACATGCCATTAAATAAAAAAAAAAAAACGAAAACAAAACACCCAACAACAAAAAAACAAAAAACAAAACCCAAACAAAAAAACCCACAACAACTTAACATTCCAACATCACCGAGGAAGAAGCAACACTTGTGCTCCAGAGATTACCAAACTGTGGCGCAGACCTGCACAGGTAGGCTGGGGAAGTCTTTGTGCTTGAACAAAAGCGTAAGCACTTTCAAGTAGAAAGGGAAACGGAAAAGGGAGAAGGGGACAGGGATTTGGGTTGCTGAAAGCACTTTCTACAGCTTGGGCAGGGGGAGCATATTATGGCATACGTTGATACCAGTAAGAGCTACTGTCTGATTCTAAAGAAAGTATTTGACTTCACTGTCATGAATACCTTGAAAGAAACTCTTTAACTATCTTGAAAGCCACCCCTTTGACACCAGAAATATGAAAATACAGTAAAGACTGTGGGAGAGGAGCAAAAAAAGTTCCATGCAGATAATTTTTTTTTTTTTTAAATCAGCATGCTTCTCTCTTGTTAAGCCATAATAGATGTTAGCAAACCAATCATCAATTCAGATGACATAAATGGAAGCAGAGTAGGTCACAGTCACAGAAATGTTAGATTCATGATAACAAATGAGAAAGACATTTGCACTAACATGAAAAAGTACATTTAAGACAGCTTTCTAAGCCATTATTTAGTTTGAAAATACATTCAAATCCTTCCAGTGACACTAGGAGCCTTAGGAATTATTAAAAAAACCCCAAATGTAAACAAAACATGCGTACTGTTTGCAAGAATTAATATGTCAAAAAAGTTTGAACGTAGGCAGGAAGTATCAAGAGAGTTTTAATGAGAGAATGAAGCCATAAGAAATAAATGACACATCCAGGTATAATATGGACTGACAGCTCAAACTGCATTAATCCTCTGTTTTAATGACCATCTCATAAAAAAATATGAATTTGTCCTTCTCCCTCTCCTTGGAGTGTTTCAAAACAAAATTTTAAATTAGAAACAGCAGCATAGCAAAGACAAAAAACATTTGATGAGCTGATTTGTTTCATTTACATTTTTAAGGAGATAATGACACAATGATAAAGTTCATATTTTTGGCAGGACAGGACTTTTTTGTAACAAATACTCAGAGTTGATGACGGCATTGAGCCACTGACTTGTCCAAATTTGTGCTAGTAAAAGCCCCTAATTACCTTCTGATGCTTGAGTGCTGGGTTATGAAAAGAGAAACGTTCTGATAAAAGAAGACACAGAAAAAGAAATTAAACCATATCAAGAAACACCATCCCTGACTCACAGGCTCACTCATTAGGGGATCTTAGTGGCAGACTTATCCAAGATATTAATATCTATTTCTGTTCAGATTTTAATTTCTTTTTTTTTCCCCCTGAATGGACATTCTCATTTAATGGAAGGGCACAACAGGAAATTTCTACAGATGAACACATTTCTGAAAAAATGCAGGGCTGGAAGGCTGTACAGTCTAGTCCTAACCTGGGTGTTTCCACAGGACTCAAGTATGACACAGTGCCATTGTTACAGCATTTGTATTAATTCAGAGTTGTAAAACAGATGCTGAGGAAATTCTCCTGCCTTCAGGGGCTGAGTTGCTTAACCGGCCCAATCTGAGAAACACAATTTCTATTCATGCTCTGTAAATGTGAAGTGAGATGTCTGTTCTTCTGTGGACTGTGTATTGGTTCCAGTCTTCTCCCACACAGCCTCTTCAAGTTGGAGAGGAATTGCATGTTCCCGAGACTCCCTTTCCTTCAGTCCTTCTCTCGGTTTTCCTTTTCTTGGTCTTTCCATCTATCCCTTCTTAATTCACACTCGACTGTGCATAACTATGATGATACTGGCCCCTCTCTTCCTTTGCTTTTTCTTCTCACATAAGAATCCTTTTTGTCTTTGGTGCTGCTTGAGTTAGAAGCTGGGTTTTTTTCCTAGGTTCGCACAATAACTCATTCTGGAGCCTCTGTTCCAGTATTTCTGCAACACATCTGATCAATGGCACTAGCTTTGGAGCCAGCTGGAGAGAAAGCATGCTCTTCCATCAGCACAGCTACATTGCAGATCATGGGAAGGGAGAAAGCTGTAAGGAATGGAGACACCCAGCACACAAGAATCCACGTCAGGGTTATTTTGGACATGGAAGATGGGTGTGAGAAGATGATCAAGGACCCTGGCATTGCGGGTGGGGGTGGGGTGTCGTTTCTGGGGTAAGACAGCTGAATTTCAGTGTAGTAGGGCACAGACTGTTGTAATAAATTCCCTCTGAAGCAGATGGATGTCTGTTACTCTATGAAGGGACCAGTCTCTCAGAGCATGGTGACAAGTAGTAGCTTTGTTTTTATTTCAGCCTTAGGTGTGAAAGCCAATTAAACTGCTTAACTGACACAAGACCCAGAGTTAATTTTTCTTGGCAGCCAGCCTTCTCTTTCTACAAAGTTACTGAATTGTATGCATGGGCTTTGCAAAGACAGCATCTGTACAGACACATCAGAACTAAAAGCAGATTTACACCTGTTAAAATCCATCTCAAAGGTTTGCAGGTTCACAGATGCACACAGTTGTTTGAATGTTTCTGAGATTCTGTAAGTATTTATATCGACTACGAATATAAGCATATGCTCCCAAAGCTGTGTATGAGCAAGTGCAAGATATACAGAAGGTTGGCTTAAAATTGCCAGGCTTTGGATGGAAGAAGAAAAACAACCCTCCCCTCCACGACTCCAGGAACAGTGCAGCTGCAGTGGCTTCGCTGTCAGACCTCCACCTATACCATTCTGATGGAAAATTCCATCAGTTCGCTCTGCAGCTTCCAAAACTAATGCTTCTAAAAGCATCACGAGTTGTGTAGGGTATGTCGTTACAGCTCAAAAATCACAGCAACATCTCAGAGCGATTACTTGATCTTGAAATATTATCTCTGAAATCACATTATATTCGATAAGCTTTCCTCATAGAAGGTTATTTTCAATGTATACATGGCATCCTCTCTTTCCAATCTGGATAAAATACTAATCTTGCAATTTTAACCTCTAAGCTTCTTCTTTGACTCCTTAGCTGCCTTTTATCACATGCATTCAGGTATGTATTTCCTCCAGGGCATCCGAGACCAGTTTTATCCCTTTGGGACAACTTGCTCACATAGAACATCTTTTCTTTAACAGGGTACTCAGTCAGCTAATCCAAGTTCTCCAGCGACATTTAAAGCACTCACAGCATTAAGTAAGGTCATTTCAGACACCCATTATGAGTTTTGAAGCAACCTAATTTAATTAATCATAGATTGAAGTCATTTGGATTTGGTCAATCAGTCAGTTTGGTCAATTTGGTCAATTCATCGATTTTCTTGAAACAAATTTGTATGTTCTTCAACAGGTTCATAGCACTGCAGTCTGCCACACTTTTGACAAAGTGCCAACGTACTGCAATGCATGACAGGATGCAGATTTATAGCCATAAAAACATAACTGAGTTTTTAATTGTCATACAGAAAACAGATAAGCATCACAACTTTTTTTATTTTTAATACAACTGACATGCCTCTGCATTTTTTCTAATAAAAATCTCATTCAAATTAGGTTATTTCAACACCATTATTATCTAAATAAAAATACCAGAAGCGTCAAGCTATTTGACTAATCTTTTCCTAATCTAGAGATCATTCCAGAGGGCTATTTCACTATTATCTGTCACTCAATTCGATTTCCAAAAGCACTGAGCCTCTAAAACTACACAGATGCCAAACGAAACTGCAGACACTGTGTCCTTGGAAAACTGGGCCAGCTATCTTTTTGGGACTTGCAGTTCTTCAGATTCACCTCAGTTTAAGTCTGAGAAATCACAACTCAAGTTCTCTTTAAATGAATGGTGCTGAAACACAACAATTGCAATTACACCTGCTTATACAGGTAGTAATTTAAGGTGCCATAATAGGTTGGTTTCCTAATAAAAATATGGGCAAGATCTACTAATGTAGATGAGACTTACATCTGTCCTACTTGTAAATGATACTACAACACAGATTTTGTTGAGCAAGCCAGTTTGCTAGGGAAGCTTTATGAATTGCCACATAATGAAACACAAACAACAAACGTTCAGGAATAGATGAACTAAAAGTAACTGAATGAGATGGACACTGCAGTATAACCTGCACCTACCTCCTTTAGCCACAGAGCGTTTAGGCACCTACTGGCACTTACATAGTTTAATGGAAATCAGACAGAGTTTACATTGTCTTTTAAACATATAAAGGTTTTTTGGACTCTTTCCTTGAAAAAGTGCTCTGAATATTAAATAAAGTCTTGTCATCAGATCGCTCTATTTCCCAGTGTACCAAGTCATTCCTAAGTTCCTTGCTTTTCCCAGTTATGTCTGGCCTCTTGGGCTCAGGAAAAAAGTGATGGAGATCACTCAGTGTTTTCAAGTTTAACAAAATCATAGTTGTGTTCTTACAAATAGAAAGCTTCTAGTTTAGAGAAGCACGTTTTAAGTCACTTGAGTAGAAGATCATTTTCTTTGAATGAGTCTTTTTTTTAAATATGGACAAATTCCCATATCGTTCTTATGAACCACTCCAAAAAAACCTCAGGCCAGCATCAAGCATTTGATAGGATCACAGTGGAGAGAAACACTTTTGCACCCACTTCAAGTCCTCCAAAGGCAAATCAATTGCTGCACCAACACCAACATACTAGTGAAATAAGACTACAGGTCCTGTTAAAAGCCCTGCTGGGCAGCAGATGGAGCCAGCACCTACCTACAAAGCTAACAGAGTGACATTAAAGCCCTTTGTTCACTTGTCTTTACATTTTTCTTCAAGTCAGGCTAGTGAAGAAGTTGAACGTGCTTTGGTATATGAATTTGGGATAGAAAAGTCACCTGCTTCTTGTTTCCCCAAACCTTCTGACTGGTGTAGTGACTAACTGTAACTCAACCCTGCTATCCTGTGATCTGCACTACTTTACAACAACTCCATGTCACTACTTTTGTGGGTTTCTACTTACCTGGGATGTTCTCCTCAGGTGCTAGGCAGACATGATGAGAGCATTCAGAAATACGGCTGTACAGAGCAGCCTGCAAGGCTAGGTCATGCTATCTCATTTTAAAAGCAGATGAATAATGGCGGACTGTATTTTCAATCTCATTTTCGCTTCCTTCTGCAATACACAGAAATATCTGTACTGCCTGGGTATGGATTAACTAGGTAGTCTGGGCTTCCTGTCAGCACTATAGTATCACCAGTTAAAGTACCTTTACAAGTGCCTTTACTTAGTGAAGGGGCAGTGTGAGAAAGCAGCTCACCCTCTCTCAACCTATCCACAATTATTTAAGAAGCAGGGTATTATTCTACTATTTCTGTATTTTCAACGTATTTCTAGGTCTCCATGCCTACTGCTCTACTGAGCATGTCAGGTATCTTCCCTTATTTCACCAATTTCAAAGAAAAATTTAATGAGTACACAGTAGCTAAGCAGACTTAGCGCAAGATGAGCAGAAATGGTTGATCTTAGGATGATTTAGCCTTAGGTTTCCCCTTCTCAATTTCACATTCTTTAGATAAAAATAACATCTTTCTTAAAAATTTTCCTTTAAAAATTTGCTCCTTAGAGAGAAGCTTGAGAAAGAGTAAAATGACTTTGGTTTCTTCTTTAAAAACTGGACTTCTACAGAAAATGAAGAACACCACACATAGAGGTAAATCAGTGTTCAATTTGTCATCCCAAATCATTAAAAATATGTTGTGTATGTGAAAATAACTGCTTTTGGAAGTATAGGTTTCAAGATGTTTATACACAAAGCAAAATAAAAATTGCATAAAAGATAACTCACAGAAAGAAAAAAGCCTCTGTAATTAACTTAATGTCTTCAAATCCTACAAGCCAAGAACTTTACATCCTTCAAAATCAGTGAGAAGAATACAGACCAGTATCAGTCTTGCCCCAGAGCATATTCAGTGGGTAAACATGCACAGAGCAGCCATTCTCAAATACATCATGAGAAAGAGGTAGGTACCTCCTGAACTTAGAAAAAGAACCTTACAGAAAATTTTTGCCCTCTTTGGAAATAAATTGGACCTGCAGCCAAACAACTGTCTCACCTCAGTGTAAACAAACATGAAAGATTAGGAGCAACAGAACTGTGAAATACGAGTATTTCCACATTACGAAATCAGCAAAATAGTAATTCAGTACTTTACTCTTGGACATCTCTAAACAGAGTCACACAAGCACTCTCCTGTCTATTCCTCACAAACAGGCCACACTCACTTGTATCATTCAGCATTGCTGGCCCCTAACAAGAGAAAAACTGACTAATGAGACAAGCGTTGCTTCTGTACCAGAGCCAGATTTGAATCTAGACTGAAACTTGAGATGCAAAGAAGAGCCAGAGCAACTTTGTCTCAATGCTTCCTATAACCTTTCATTTTCATACAGGGAAGTTGACTGGGAACAGTTACATAAAGAGAAGCACCAAAATACATCTTCTTGCAACATCACATTCACTTTTTGAGGAAGGCCAATATCCTAGTTTTTCCTTACAGAGAAATGGACATCGTCTATCAATAAGAACACAGAGATAAAGAATGGAATAAAATAGAAACCATGTCTGACATTATTGGCTGTGAATCTAAACACAGATTGCGGAACAGCATAAACCAGCACTGGCTATTTCAACTACTTTCAAAATCTCAGTATGAAACAAAATTTTAATCTGAATTAAGATTAATCTTTAATCCTGGATCTCCCTCTACTAAGTGCTTGTCAGGCTTCACCTGGAATACTGTCTACAGTTCTGGTCCCCACAGATCAAGACAAACATGGACAGACTGGAGATGTACAAAGAAAAGCCCTGAAGATAACCAAAAGGCTGGAGAACCTGCCCTATGAGGAGAGACTCAAGGAGATGGGTCTCTTCTCATGGAAAAGACAAGGTTTAGGGGGGACATCAACACAGTATTTCAGTACTTAAAAGGCAGCTGCAGAGAGGATTGAGGCTCTCTCTTTGCAAGGAACCACATGAAGAGGACAAGGGGCAATGTGTACAAGTTACACTGGGACAGGTTTAATCTTGATACAAGAAAAAAATTTTTATAGTAAGATCAGTCATTCACTGGAACAACCTCCCCAGAGTCGTGGTGGAGTCCACGTTTCTGGACGTTTTCAAGATGCAACTGGACAGAGTGCTAGATAAGCTCATCCAGGGTCCCATTCCCAGGGAAGGTTGGACCAGATGGTCTTCTGAGGTCCCTTCCAACCTGGGCTGTTCTCCAATACTCTGATTAATCAGTTTTGCAAGAATATGTCATGATAAAGGTTATAAGTATACATATATATGCTGATGATGCCAAAAGACTTATGAAAAAAAATTCAATTTAGTGAAAAAATATCACCAGAATGCTAAATTAACGTAATACAATATTACCAAAGACCTTATCTCTTGTTCACCTTTTTCAAAACAGCCATTTAAACTCTGTGATGATTTCCACAATTCTGCTTGTATAGCATTTCTTGCTTAAGCAAGTTCTCAGTGACAGCCACTATGCATAGCACAGTCCATCAATGACAAAGAGTTTTATCTCATAACAGATAGAAGATCTAAACATGCGGTTCTAGAGCACAAAAACAACATTAAGAAATCTCATTAAGTCTACACTCATGAAATAACCCACAAGGGAAAGTGGCCATCTATATTGCTAACAGCCACCTACCAAAATCCCCGTAGACTACGTGAAATGATTGAGTCCACTCTTTGTACAAAACCCTGAGAGATGAAAAGCTATTGTTCTTATGACTAAATGATCACAACTCAAAATACTGTGACTTAAAATTTTCAAGATATAAAAATTCCAAGAATGATCCAGTCAAGTGGCTTTTAAAAAATCTCTACTGCTCTATGCATTCTCTGAAGCCCTAGTATCAAAGTGACATAGGAAATCCACTTTTATATTCTAACAAAAATTATTACCCATAATACCAGGGTTTGGAAAGGTGAATGAAATGGAAATTTCATGTCTTCAGCTTCAGCTGCTAAAACATGAGGGGAAAACGCACACAAACACTCCCCACACACACACCCCCCAAACCACTACAGTTTGTCAAGTTTTATTTTCTCTCGTTACTATAACATTGACAAGAAAGTGTTTGTGGATTGTAACTAGCTGCAATAGCACCTAATATTGCATGCTCTGTGCTCCTCTTCCTCAGAGAAGGTGTTTTTTTGTAGCAGACAAGAATAGCCAGTCAATGCTGACCTGGAAATGGGTTCATTATCATTTCCCATAAGACTAGTGTCTTACTATGAAATATATTCAGTAGTTTTACAAACAGAAAGGTCAAATCCCAAAACCTTTATTCATCTTGTACCTGCCATTTTTGTGTTGTCTATCCACAACAAAATTTAATTCGCCAGAATAAAGCTATTTATCAGTTTTCAGTATAATACATTACCTTGCCACAAGTTCTTTCTTCTTCCCTACCTTACTCATGTGAACTTTGTTATTGCAGTATTAGTTACTGGGTTTACTTAAATCATTTCTTCTCTGTTACACCTTAAAACATTGTAACAAGACAGACCATAATAAAGTATCAGCTGATTCTTCAAGACCTCTACAACTGGTTTTAATTCTTTTCTATGCCGATGAGAGCTAGCACCAGCAGTCAAATAAAAAAAAAAAAAGAAAAAAAAGGCATAAAAAAATAAGTTGTGCTAAATGATACCAGTTCTCAAAATGAGAGACTAGCCCGTTAGTATAAGAATGTAGCTTAAAATTTAGACATAGCCTGCTGTTCAGACATCTTCAAGAAAGGAACCAAACAGAGGTTGGTAAGACTGTCTTTCAAGCATCTCTATTACAATAATATGTAAGAGTTCAAATGTTTACTTCCCAATACTGTTAAAATGGAGCTTTAATACTGCTCATAATAGATGGAATTTTTATATAGAAGTTTCTACAATATTGTTATTAAGCTCAATTGAACTAAAATTAAAATAATTGTAAAAATACATGCTTCCCCCCCCCCCCCC
>NW_020799108.1:252868-272371 GCF_003259725.1 Athene cunicularia
CCCCCCCCCCCCCCTTTGTACCTTCTATAAGTTTGTTGGGTTTATTTTCTTTTTGTTCCTTGCCTGTACAAAACAGAGGACATGCTTAAGCACGCTTAACCGCCTTGCTGAAGAGGATACTAACGTATAAATTCCCAAGAACTACATATTTGCATGATATAAATCCATAGAAAATAAACCCAATCCTCAAATCTTTTTATATAATTATATATTGTTACTCAGTTTCTGTTTTTCTCAACTTTTAATTAAGAATATAACACTTTGTGCTTTAACATAATTTCCCCTCTACCAACTTGAGAAGCTTTCCATCAGGAAAGAAAAAAAAAAAAGTAATGAAATATGATAATCACAGCTCTGGTCCTTTTTGTCAGCTACAAGTTTGGAAATCAGAGCTGCTTTTGCTTAATAAAGTAGCTGTTGAATTAAAATCCTGCTCATCTAACATCATAACTTTCAAAGGCGTAAGGGTAAAATATTTAAGAAAGTTTTCCCATAATAGCCACTGGCAAAACTCTTAATTATGCTGAAACTATGAGAACTATTTTGCCTTATTTTTTCCTATCATGAATATTCAGCCTGAAACAGATACAGTTGTTTGGAAAATTGCAATTACATTATCCCTTGGTGCCTCTTGATCTTATGCAGACGGCTCTGATAGTTAACATTTACAAGAGGACAACAACCTCTCCATCTATAAAGCACCCAGAGTCCAAGTTTTAACAACATTATGTATGAAGCTGAAGTTCACTACGCCATGTGGGAACTGAAAACTGGGATGCATCTTCACATTAGCTACATGAAATGCTGCGTACTCACTTTTATGTCTGGATTTACAGAAGCCGTGACAATTTTAAAATCAATAAATGATCTGTCACAAAAGATCATTCCCCAAGATGATTCTGCAACCCTACTTTCCCAAAGGTAGAAGAGCTTCCTCTCTAGATAAACGTATCCACAGATACATAAACCTATTCTGCCTTAGAAGACACACCATGAATGTCACAGTGAGAAACAGCCTGACGTTTAGATCAGTAAGACCCCACTCCTTTTTCCCCCTCCTCCTCAAAACGCAGCTTCATCGAGAATTTCTATTAGGTAAGACTAAGAGTATGCTGTAGTTCCAGATTATTTCCCAGATCGTCAAGAGCAATATACAATTTAACACAAAGTACAGCCCAGTCTTGCATAGATTATATGAATACAGTGTTTTCATTGATCCCACACCCATGCAAAGTAACACACATTTAACAAATGAACAAAATCTGAAGAGTCTGTTTCTCACCTCTACATTACTTTCCTTTCTCCTTGACTGGAGACAAACAGAACTGTCCTGAAAACTCTTCAGAGTTCAGAAACCATTTAACTCAAACTACAAGGTCATCAAGATAAGAACAAAATCAATAGGATCGCCCTTCTGAGCTCTTTTCAGATATGGATAGTAAGTCTCTACAGCACATTCTTCTCCACACTAGTTCCTTTTTATTCAAATATTTACCCTAGTTGCAGTTTAACTTATGGTTTATTTTGTAAGGTGTCAGTGTTCTGGTTTTGACTTTAATACCATTTCTTGCATCTGGTAGGACTGCACTGTTGTAAGGCCTTGCTCAGTATACACAACATCCCAGTCAAGCCTGGGTAATGCATGGCTTGCTGAAGAGAATGGGAAAATAATGCCGAAATAATAGAAGACAGCATCTGGATATTATAGTTATGACCACCATTATAAGCCAGAATGAAAGTCTAATGAATTAACATCAAATCTAATGTAAACACAAGTGCAGAAATTGGACTCTCTTGAAATGCAGTCAGTGATGATCTCTCCTGAACAAACCTATTGCACAGCCTGAAGGAGGGGCTGGACTCCAGACACCAACAAAACTTGTATGCATGAGCTAGTGGTGGGAAAGCACTCACCAGCATAGTTTATGTTTAGATGCTGAACAGTAAATTTTAAGGTCCTTTGCAAGGTAGTCTCTCTATCACCCTTCCAATCCTTCCACCAATAAATGTCAGCATCAACTCATTCATTTCTCACAAGCGGATCACTCCTTATGCCACCCCTGACACTAGAAATTTCTGTCTAATGGTCGCCCAGTTTGTCATCATAAACCTTTTAATGGATTACCTTAAAGAAACTGTCACCTTCTAGTAGCTAGGTAGATAATTCATGACAGGACTCATATTTGACATTTTCCATGTACAGTTTGTGAAAAAGCAACAGTACTGCGTATCTGGGCTATATAAACCAGGTATTCTCTACATAATCTTTATTTTGGCCTATAACTATGTTCCTTTCCTCTATCTGTGATCTCACGCTTCCTGAGTCTGGTTTTAAAGCACCCGTAAATCAGGAAATCGGTACTGTCTAGTGCCCTCCACCCCTGGGGAGCCTACCACAACACAACCCTGACTGCCAAAATATAGAAAGGACACACAGCGTTTTTACCAGGATACTGAAGTTACTGCCACGAACATAACAAAAGTAAGAATTTTGGGGTAAAAGGAGGAAAATTTAACCAATACAGTCAGATGTACAAACTTTGCATTATTTAACTCAAAGTTGTTTTCTTTGTTTTGAGGATTTGTCCCATCCTTTCAATAGCACATAACCTGTAACACTGGAGTGCCTGCTTAATTTAATCTCATTTACTTAAGTGCTTGTAAAAGAATTCAGAAAATGTGCTAAAAAAAGTATACTAATAATATCTCAAAATTCAAATGAAAACACAGTGTAATGCATATGCATAAATTCACATTTTATTTATATAGAAATGTATATAATGTGATAAAATCAACATTCATGTTTTATCTGGGAAGAAACTGATTTTCAACAGCAACAACTGCAACAGCAATCCCCTAAAAGACATTTGGACACCACTGAAATAGTATAAAAAGATTGTTTTCGAAATTAATTTCATAAATAATTATGAAGGTAATTCAGCTGTTTGTTCTGATTCAGATAAGTGTGCATATATTACACGTGCTGGCTGGGAAAAACAACAAACCTATGATTTCTGAAACTCTCAGAGTCTTAAAGTTATAAATATGGTAAATGAATGGAAATATTCTATTAATATGTAACTCAAACACAGATGATAATTAAATGGATTAGTACTATACAGAACCTTTTAGCTCCCCTTTGGTTAATATGGATTAACATGTAGATTTTTTTAGGAATAAGAGCAAAGAAAGTTTCTAAATGTTATGTAATTCTAATCAGCCATATATTAACTGACTACATAAATCTTATGGAAGTAATGAGTTACATTTCAGTACCATTATCATTAAGCCTGCAAATGTTCAGCAACTACATGAAATTTCCCCCAGAAAAGGTGCACCTACTATTGTAAGGATTTAAAGACTTACAAATGTTCTGGGTTCAAAGGAATGGAAATAAAAGTTGTTATTCTAAACAATGTATGCTTTTAATAAATGTGAATGCTATTTAATGAGAAAGGAGAATGAGTAGGAAATATTCTAGAAAGTGTGCAAATACAGTTTCTCACACATCACAGACTTTGGTGTATCTGCACAGGTGCAATGATAAAAGCATCATGCAGCAGTGCTATGTACTTCATTCACACTAATTCAGAGTAGATATAACACTTGTTATTTCAATATATAATGCAAGCTTCAGCACTGAAGTTCCGTTCTTTCTTTTGGAATTATTCAATGCAGTAAGACTGGATACAGCTAGGATAAATAAACCTCTTGGCTTATAAACCAATTTGGTGATAAAACTTCTAGGTTTTATCACCTAATTTCAAAACTTGTATGTAACTAAAGAGAGAAAATATTGCCTGAATTTGAGTAGCACTACCAGTACATTTAGACACACTAATACAAGTCAAGGTTTATTAAGTATTAAAAATGCAAAATCTTCTATGCTACCATAGAAATTCAATCTACTACCTTAGCCTTTACTTATTTAAGCAACTTTGGTAAATTAAAATAGACAGAATCTAGAAACACATTAAAAGTGTGTCTTTATTATTCTCCATCAATTGTAGGATTTAATCATATCCATACCTCTTCATATATTTACTGATGGCAGCACATTTCAATAAAATCACATCTCAGAGCCTTACTTAAAACCACAAAAGTAGTCTATCAAAGCAATAAACACATAAAACCACTCACAAATCAAGAAAATTAGCTGACTGATGTGGATGCTACAATCAGAATAAAGTTATACCAATTCCAAGAAGTCTCCAAGCATGGCACATTGAATACACCGCATTTTCCACACCATGATGAGGATTTGCAAATAAAAGCTGGAGTACCACACTATGCCCACAGAACTTGCTTCAGTGCTTGACCATGATCTGATGTACAACCCCAGTGGTACCTGGTACCAGTGGTGAAGCTCCAGAGTGCAAGACATTGCACTGGTTTTACTGCCTTTGAGTCACTGAGGAGAAATCCATGTTTAATCACAAATCTTCAAGATAATTATTAAAATACTTCAAATTAAGCTCTCAATTTCTCTGTTGAATTAAAACCTTGTCAGATTAAGTCCTTGCTGAAACCCAAATGTGTGCCACTCTGTCTAACCATTAAGCTGTTATGCATAGGATGATCTATCATACAAAGCTACCTTGAGTTTTCCTAGCCGTGCTAATTTTAATATCCATATTGCTGATTTGAATCTTCAAAAGGTTTTGAGTGAACATTTTTTTATCCCAACAGTAACTTAAAGTACAGTTTTTATGAAAAAAACCCCCAATACATTGCATGTTAACAGAATAGAGGCTTGCATTATCACAAATGAATATAGCTACTGACTCAAAAATCAGGACCTACTTCAACCATAATGTATAATTTCCCATTATACAGGTCTCTGCCAATTTAATATACATACACTACGATAGTTTAATGTTTTCCATATGTGTTTGAAGACAGTCCAATCTGGCTAAAAGCAGAAGTTTCAAGCTCTTCAACTCAATTCTCTGTACACTACCATCTTGAAGGGAGAAATCAGGAATACATTTCTGGAGTGGAAACTGTTTCAAGACTCCTACTGAATAAAAGTGTGCCACAGAAACCTTCCCAGAGGTGTGCTCAGTAGAAAGCAGCTTGGCAACAGACAATTCTACGAACCTCTCGGATATCTCAGAGGCTGAAACACTGGATTCTAGATGTGGACATACAGATTTGCAATGCCACCTTAGAGAGACAAAATTTAGAAACTAATTAATGATGTCAGTCAACATAATCTAATGTTTTTTCTTGTGTAAAAGCTTAGCCATGGACAATACATTTGTATTATAAGTGTGGAGAGATTCCCCTTTGGTTTCAGGAAGTGGCAACTTGATCACAGAGGCTACATTGGAACATTTTATCACAGATCTAATTTTGCAAGTGGTAATTCTCCTTTGATCGGTTGCTAAATTGAGAAGATAATCGAGGGAGAGTGAATATCTGGAGGCAACTATACAGGCCACGTTCAAAATACAAACAAGCTATGTAAACAAGAGCAGCTCATCTCTAATAAACTCAGAACGGTGGTATTCTCTATAAACAGACTAAGTACCAGCAGTGCCACCACAGCATGCTAATCACATACACACCCTTAAACAGCCGTTGGTGGGCTAAGCTTAATGACAGACCAGGAAAAGCATTTGAGGAACAGACAGCAACACCTGCCATGAATTAAAATAAACCTACCTAGCTTCTGTTTTCAGCAATATGGTGCTTAACTGCTACATTTGGAAAAAAGAAAAAAATCAGTTTGTCTTTGCAGAACATTAGAACACATATTCAAAACAAACTAGACAGAGTTCAAGCCACAATGGTGGATAGAGATACAGGTTTTATTTGGCCGCATGGAAAAAACAAGAGATCATCTAGACACAGGTCATTTCACACAAGGAGAGAAGCTCTGCAACCTCTTGAACTTGAAAAGATGCAGAAAAGCCCTTATCTAACATAATAAACAAGGCAGGCAGTCACTGCCTTTACGAATGCAGCTAAAGAGCATCTTAATCCTTCAGAGTATAAAGCACCACCAAAATTCTCAGCAATATCCACTCCCTCAGCTGAAGCCATCTTTGTTCGCAAGAAATACTATCTAAAAGGAGTTTTGCTAATGGCATGTGAGTCTGAACCTTCTCCAAGATGCTGACAACCACAGCCAAGCCATCATTCCCAACTGACAAACGTGGAAGTGACTTCAATGGCTGACAGGGGCCATAAAGGTTACCAGGATGGAAAAAAAACCCAAACTAATTCAGCTGCAATGCCACAAGCACAAGACAAAGACATACTCAAATTTGTTATACTTAAAGCTCCCCACATTCCACATACACTAAAAATATATCATATGCATTTACTTCATAAAACCTTCCTTGCAGTTTCCTCCTGTACACAGGAAGGAAGAACTGCACAGAAAAAAAAAAATGCTCAAAACATCATCTCAAAGGAGTTCTAAGGGCATTTGGTATGACAGTGATAAGCAGTGTATAAATTGTATCATGAATAGAACATATTTTTACGCATATTTGTTTAGCTTACATATCAGCAACTGAAAAGTAACTAGCAAACAGTTCTTCTTGGTTGGCAGACAAATGAAACTGTAGTTTTATTTATGGTTACAACATACAATTGGGAACAAAAAAACCTGCTTATTTTGAGATTACCCTATAAAAGCATCATTATTCAAGGTAGTCGAAGACCCAAACTTTTGACTTTCAAAACACTTCCACATGTTCCTCCAGAAAGATTTATTTTTTAGTAGTTTATGCTAACATTACAAAAAGCTTGCCATATTTTTAAACAGCTGTAATTAAGATGCCACAATATTTTATGAAAGACATTCAGGTACTGCATATTTCTCAGTGACTTCAGCTAGCATGTCTTTTACTTATCTCTTGCTAGATTCTGTAGTCCCGAATTCTACATATTCCCAAGCATATTTCCCTTGCTTAGGCATAACAGGAAATAAACTGAAGTGAGAACCAAATAATTTATGCTCTCATTATGAATACAGGCAAAACTAAATTAACTGCAATTCACTGAAATCATCCATCACTGTTTAGACAACTAGTATAACACTTCTCCGCCCACCTCAGTTTTGTATTCTGAAATTATCTTTAGTTATTTAATTCCACATGTGCGTATGTCACATACAACCATACATATCCCTATAAAAGATTGTAAGTCAAAAAAATGCTGATTTAACTCGTTAGACAAGAGACTAATAACCAAATCAGTCTGAAAAAATCATACTTTGAACAATGGTTTTAATAATAGATTAGGTCATATTTTTTATCCTTGAAAGCCCAGTTATGAAGAAACAGGCCTTGAATCAGTTCCACATGCCCATAAAATTGCACGCAGAATTTTTTTTTTCAGTTCTGTAATAGTGTACTCTGCTTATTTCAAATTATCTCCTTGGGATATGTTCTCGCACTCAGGTATTTCCTTGAGTCACATTCACGTACTTTAAGTGTTTTCACTTTCAGACATTGCTTAGGACTTACTTCCCTTTTCTGTTTTTTTCATTATTAAAATGCTTAAAAGCATTTCAGAAGTTTCCTGTGATACAATCTTTACCATCTCCTATAAAAATAGCAGAGTTTTTCTTTATCCATGCCTTTTCTACATGACCTCAATCTCCTAACATTTGAAAGTACCATGTTCTTCTTCAAACTGCTTAGATCTTATTTTCTTTTGGTGTATGAGATTTATTACCTGTGAAATATTTTATTGCCTTATTTACTGGCTTCAGTGTCCCATTCTGGGAAAGTAGGCAGATCAGCTACAGGCACCCCTAAAGACAACGATGTTAATGACTCCAGCTGATGTTCCTACTTTTCCAGCCAATGGAAATGTGAGCCCTGTTCCTTCAAGCAGCATGTTTCCTGAAGCACTGCCCCAGCTACTCCCAAGTGCTCACTACATGGAGCAAAGCCAGGCATATACCCTGAGCTGTTCCACAAAACTGCAGAAGACTACACTCAGTTACCTCCTAAAGAAAAAGAAATCCTTTATCTTTTCCGTAAGTAGAACTACTCAACATAAAAGCAGGTGAGTCACGAGAAGGGAAAAAAAAAAAAGCACCAAACCAACCCACTAAAGCTTATGCTCTCCGAGGAAATAGCTTAAGACACAGATAGTTTGATAATGGGAAAATAAAAATCAGAATCAGTATATTTTTGTAAAACCTTATATTTAAGGATCTCCACGTCATTTAAAGCCATTAATTCACTGAGCCATTCAACATGTCTTGTCCTTGTTCAGATAGCACTGAAAAATGAATGTGGAAGCTTCTGCTCACAAATTTGACACACAAAAAGCCAAGAAAGTAGATTTTTAAAAAAATAATGTTTTGGTTCAGTTGCACACATCAGAAAACACCTTAAGAAATCTGAAGTTTCTTCACCCACCAATATGAAACTGGCCATTCAATTATCAAATAAACAACTGAAAAGATAATTCATGCAATAAATACCTATGACTAAGAAATTCAATTTCCCCCTTAAACATGGAGAAATAAGTGCCAAACTTGCAGGAAAACATCCTGCTACTAGCTCCTTCCAATTACTGTGCCATCTCAGATGTACCGTGTAGCCTGATCAGTGGTCATTCCAACTTCCTTGAGTCTCTTGTAGATACTTACATTCTATTTATCTATGATACACAGCCCAAATGTTTAACACCATTCCAACATCTCCCGATAAAAAAATAGTTTAACAGCATTTGACAGATGAAAGGAATGAACAGGCAGTGCACAAGGACACCGATTATGGTGATCAGCTTACAAATCCAAGTTAAAAATCTCCAAATTTATGCAATCGCATATTTATATTTTTGTTGAAATGTAACAGAAGTTTAAGATTCAGCAAGCATAAAATTTGGACTCTGCATTGAACACTAGGGACCTAGAATTGGGTTGCGGAAAAGCTGGGTGTGTGCAACATGCATCACAACCTGAGATAGGCAGTTAGGAGGTCTCTGAGCACTTCCTATCTCATTCTTCATAGCCTGTTAAGACTGTACTTGTATTCTGAGGGCGGTCCATTGATTCATTCTTCCTTTTCAAAAGCAAATGCCCTCATGACTGAGTTTTACTTACAAGGCATGTAAAGAAACTAGCAACTTACATAAGGAAAACCACCAAATTTTTACAACACTCTCATTAACATATCAGCTCTACTGTGCTTAGCCCACTAAAAGAAAGCAACCCTGCCCAAGCCAAAGACTGTCCTACGGAAACACACAAATCTAATATGCAGAAAACCAGATTAACCTTCAGGAAGCTGTTCTACTTGGTTTTGCTCATACATTAGCCATTCTTCTACCATGATATAATGAAGTGTTGCCAAAACAAATGTTCACTTTCATGAGAAACATCAAGAAAATCACTTGACTTTAGCAAAGTGATTTTTTTTCTAAATCATCCTCTCCTTCCAATTTGCTCTACTGTATTCATGCATTATATTCCAAAGTAGATTTTAAAATTTGGGGGATTAAGTCTTTCTTTCTGTAGAAGTCTAGGATAATAAAATTCTGGATCTTAAGGCATACCTCTGAAACAAATAATCATTTAGTAAATTACTATAACATAAAAGACAACAAGCTCTGAGCAAAATTCTTCTCACTTGTAAAGATGATCCTGACTAGTTCTATGCCAAGACAAGGCTGAAGACTTTTTTAAAAAAAACAACAAAAAAAACACAGTGTAATCTAAAATCTTGTTTAAAGTTTCTTTCTGCTACAAGGCTATATTGAACAGTTACATGTTTTTTTTCTTCATTTTGAAATCAAGACATACTGTACCTAAATATTTAAGACTCCCTTATAGAACATTCATTGGCAAGCAGGTATTTTTCATTATAATTCATTATATCAAATCCTTTCTCTCTCTCTTTTTTTTTTTTTTTTTTTTTTTTTTATTTTTTTTTTTTTTTTTAAGGCATTTTATTGTGTCCATGCTCCAGATTCTCTCCAATTCTTATTACCATTTACATACCCTATGGTGAGGCTGACAAGAAGTAATGTGGATTTGACAACCAGAAGCACAGGAATCTAGCAAGAAATTACTATGCAAATGTGTCTGGGAGAAGATAACAGTAATAAATATTTGCTGATGGGTCTTTTGCTCCAGTAGGTGGCACATTTATAATGAAAACTTAACAGTAGTTTAAGCCAAAGATCAGAAGCCTCAGATGTACATGTGCTGATGGATGACAAAAGAGGAAAAACACTTCTAGGTGTTGTCATTTTAGAGGAACCAAGCCAAGCTCACTACCTTAGATGAAAATATTTTCCTTCCAATTGCTCACATTCTATAGGTGTTTTATTTAGTGAAAAAAAGAAGTCTTTGTTCAGCAGTTACTAGCAACATCCAAAACTGTGTTTCAAAATACTCAAGATACCGTCAGAGCTGAAACATGAAGCAAAATAGGCAACATTAGGTTTGCCATTAAAAGAAAGGCCTGAACAGTTATTTATATAAACTACCTTTTTAACATGTTAAGCATAAATCAATCCTACAGCTGAAGGAACATAAATCACAGTCATTCCTGGCTTGTGTCAGCACCAGCGTGGCCAGCAGGGACAGGGAAGGGATCTGACCACTGTGCTCAACACTGGTGAGGCCGCACCTCGATTCCTGGGTTCAGTTTTGGGCCCCTCACTACAAAAAGGACATTGAATGACTCAAGCGTGTCCAGAGAAGGGCAACGGAGCTGGTGCAGGGTCTGGAGCACAGGTCTGCTGGGGAGTGGCTGAGGGAACTGGGGGGGTTTAGCCTGGAGAAGAGGAGGCTGAGGGGAGACCTCATTGCCCTCTACAGCTCCCTGACAGGAGGGTGCAGAGAGCTGGGATGAGTCTCTTTAACCAAATAGTAAGAGAGAGAATAAGAGGGAATGGCCTCAAGTTGTGCCAGGGAAGGTTTAGACTGGATATTAGGAATCATTTCTTTCCAGAAGGGGTTGTTGGGCGTTGGAATGGGCTGCCCAGGGAGGTGGTGGAGTCTCCATCCCTGGAGGGTTTTAAGAGTTGAGTTGACATAGCGCTGAGGGATCTGGTGTAGTTGGGAACTGTTAGTGCGAGGTGAACGGTTGGACTGGATGATCTTCAAGGTCCTTTCCAACCTAGATGATTCTGACAGTAAAGCACACTACATTTTTACTTCACTGTAAAGTCAGTTATAAACTCTGACACTAAAAGAAAATTGTAAGAGTGGAGATAAAATACTAACATATTATTATATAAAATTTCAGTTTAGACTACAAGAGCGTAAGATGAAGTTTCAGAGGGGAAAAAAAAGTCACCGACCTGGGGTAACTACTTAACTTCAGTAAGGGGAAGTAGAGGGAGGCTTTACACAGCAGGAAAAAAAAAGCAGGCAATTCAAGAGTGACCAACTTTCCCAGACATTCAAATATGTGTAGAAAAGCAGAACTCTCCTTCTGTTTTAGTTTGAGTATTTCCACTTTAGATACTGTTACAGAATAACTTCCTTTGTTAATTTAAACCATGTTGGATTTTTCAGTTCTTAAAATACAAAATTGCAACACATTCTTGGATTTATTCATGGACAACACTCTCAAAATCCTGAATACAGGGTGACATATGGATCATGGCTCATCCTTGACACAGAATTGAGAAAAGCTTACATAAAGGTCAAGTTTGCAAGTCATACAGAAATTGCAAAAATAAATTCCAAGCAATACTTAAATTCATAGAGCTTTTTTACTCCCAGTTCTGTGGGATAAAGTTTGGTATCAGGAAAAAAGACATATTCTGGCAGCATGCTCTTTGGAGTCAGAAATCCTGAACACCAACTTGCAAGGTATTAGAAAGATTAGTATTACGTATTACAGTCACAGGCTTAAATGTCTTGTCCAAGACAGTTTTGTGCAACTAAAATGTAAACATTTTAACTTAAGTAAAACAGGAAGGAATTAGTCATCCAAATAAATTAGTATGCTTATGCTGTGCTTCTACTCCTACCACAAACTACAGAAAGAATTCTTTGTGGATAGATGGATGTGGGTTCTGAGGACATGCTCCAAAGGAGTTAAAGACATCCCAAGGATAATAATCTGAATACAACACTGTATGATATTGTCTCTAAACAATCCCAGTGAAGTGGGGAAAAGACAGTGGCTAATGGGCATGCCTGTCAGGTACTAGTACTAACGTACCGAAAAATATAAAGACTCAACAAAATTATTTACACGGTTAGATTACAGATGTTGTCAGTTCCAAAACTTCAGGTAAAACTGTAAGGAAACATCTGTCAGGTAAACCATACAGGTAGTGTCTTTATAAACTGATTAGGAAATAGGCAGAAGATTCTGTATTCCCTGTTTTTTGCCTTTTCACTGAAGGTATGCTGTAGATAAATAAAAGTCTTTGACATTAATACCAAGAAAATTAGGTGAAATAGCAAGCACACATCATATAAAGGAAATAGATGAAAACTACACCACCCCAATCCCCACATTAATATTAAGCTTCACACATTTGCAAAAAAGAAAAAAAAAAACAATAAGTAAAATACCTTTGAGTAACAAAAATCACTGCACATCCTGGGTGGTATCAAGAAGTGGACATAGAGCTGCTGCAGAGCTGTCTTTCATACAGTATTAGAACATACAGTTTTATAAACGGAGACCATCTCTACAGAAGAGCAAAACAAGCAGGGTATACCACAAGCAAAGGATTTGACCTGGAAAACAACAGTCCTTTCACAAGTACTCACTGAGAAAAGCTTGATCCTGACAGCTGAAAATTAACTGGAGGAGAGGAAAAGACAGCAAAAGTCCAGAAAAATCTTGAGAAGTATTGGTATCATAACTTGATGCTAAGAAAAAGAACTTTATGAACTCAAGTCTGGCTGAAAGAGTATGTTACTGTTGATCGGACTTTAAAAACCAGGATCCAACAGTCCACTACTATGGAGGCAAAGCTGTCATTTGGATTCATCAGAGTCACCGAGACCACTAATGTGAACCATGCTATTAAAAGAAAAAAGTAACACATACTCTCTTCAGATGTTACACAGTCCCTGTTTGCAATTGCACACTTAATACAAACAGTGCTGGACTTTAAATCAAGCTTCCTTGCATTTTAGAAGAAGAATTTATCTAATAATAAGAGGTTCTTTAATAGTAGGGAAGAAAAGGCACCTCCTGACTCATAATTAGAAAATTCAAATTGGCAGTAACATGCAGTTCTTAACTGCAAAGGTAAAGGGTTATTTAAACAATTCAACAGTGTAACAAGTAAATTCATCACATCCCGAAGTCCTTAAATTGAACTTGGATGTGTCTCTAAATCATGTGTTCTAGTTCAATTGCAGATTTATTGGACTTAACAGCAAGCACTGGCATGTTAGGGAAAGCAATTTCTTCTACTGAAGGAATTAATGCTTGAGATTATTTTGTCTGGTACTGTACAGGAGATAAAGCTCAGTGATTCATTTGGTCCTCAGAGTCTATGAGCCCAACTGGATGCACTGATTCTTAATTTGTTTATACCAGAAGAGTCAGGCTAGACCATACATAGCTTACAAATTTGTTGACTTCCAAATTTCTTGGTAACAAGTTTCCTTTGATTAGTGTAACAAGAAGATTTTTCTCATTATTTTCAGTTAATTGGTAGAAGTCCCTTCAGACCTCACTTCACTCTAGCAGTTGATTGCTCCACTAATGGTCAACGACAAGATCAAAGAAAAAAGAATAAGAGACTGTTTCTACAGGACTGCAGTTCCTCAAAGAGTCCTCCACTGTGTGTCTGCAATGTTACTGGTTGTTGCTCTAACAGCTACACAACACCTGAAGCCTTGAGCTTGCAATACAATTTCTACTGACCCTAGGACTCTATTAAACAACATGTCCACACAACAGATGGCCTAGAAAATAATATAGTGAGTAAAGGGATTTCAATTTCAGGGTAGGTAGTATATTTACAGTAGCACATCAGTTTCTTGCAGATTACCGCCACTCAACTACCTACTAAAATCTGCCATTTTGACACATTTCAGGATATACAATTTCTAGCTACGTGTTTTGAACCACTCAAGGCAGAATAAAAAAATGCTGTTTTTTCACCCAGATTCCATGCACAAGCCCTATCTGATACATGAGCACTTCATCCAGTCTTTCTGAACTACTACTGTTTTTCCAGCAGTATGCTTTTACCACCCAGATATCATCACTGTGGAACAAATGAGGAACATCCTGTGTCAGAGGGGCTGGATCAGCTCCCTTCTGCGTAGTGTGGAGCTGTCAGTTCCAAGAATGATAACCTCTTGCACAGGATGAATGAGACTCCAAGCAGTCAAACAGCCTGCTAATCGGCAGCCAGCAGAACGAGCACGTTCCCGCTCTCCACTCCGTAGTTATTCAATTAATGCATGACAACTTCTATGATTAGGATTCTTATCTTAGTTATTTAAAGCAGTTAAAGTAACTCTGATGCATTGCATCAACCTTGCAGAGGTAAGACTTGAAGCAGCCATGGTAGTGTGCTTGCTATCTATCAAAGCAATCCCAGGTTTTCAAACGAGGAAAGCACTACAAAGTAGAAATCTTTAAAAGTATAGTTGGCTTTATTTGCCCAATTCATCCACTGACTTCAAGTCTGGATAATCATAACAACTACTTCTGAAGCAAAACTGTAAAAAGATGGGAAAATAACTGCATTTAGTTTAAGACAGAAAGTATGTGTCTGTCATTCCATCACCTCCCACGAATTTAAGAAAAAAATAAGGACATAATGATAGTAAACATGGCCTGTCTTTGCCAGGGTAGATGTCCAGTGCAGTACTACGCAACAGACGGGATCATTAACCACTAAAACCTGCTCTTTACTTCTGTCATCAGAGTCTTGACATAAAATGTGACTGAAATCTGTAACTTCAGTTTCAAAGAGGTCTTTAAATTTCACTGATGCTTGCTATTCAATAAGCCCTTCAAATATATTTTTTGCATATAAAAGACCACCACCAGAAGAAACCTACCTCAGTTACAAAAACTCAGCAAAGCTTCTCTTCAAAACAGGCTTCAGTAAAGGTGGCTGGATGTTTTATTTGAAACAATGACAATAAAAATTAAATCATCTGTCAAAAATATTACTTATAAAGCTATTTTCAACCTTTTGAATTGTGTTTTATTTAGTAACATGCCTATTATGCATAAAATGGACTTCTGATGATAAACAGTTTGGTATATCAAATAGCATTTCTAAACACAGATAAAAAGGTTTGGTACACCATATTTATTCAAATACTAGTCTC
The DNA here is from genome assembly GCF_003259725.1 of Athene cunicularia. Lineage (NCBI taxonomy): Eukaryota > Metazoa > Chordata > Aves > Strigiformes > Strigidae > Athene > Athene cunicularia. Next base: position 268,122 of record NW_020799108.1, read on the forward strand.
CTTGTATAAAAATAAACACAAAATACTTAAAAATTTAAATGTTTGTGCATTTATTCAGAATTATTTTTGATGAATTGTGCATTTCCTCAAAAGACATTTTCTCCACAAGAAGTCTTCCTAGATTTAAAAAAATGTTTTAAATTAAAAACCAAAACAAAACCCCCAAAATACAGCACAGAATTCACACTGCCTAGTCATTTTCCTCTTCAGCTGTGATCAACTTCACTTGCAATTTACAAGCACAGCTGATGGAGGCAAAACCCTGGGATGCTTCAGCATCCCATACCTTACCTTCTGGTGAGCAGTACTGCATCGCTGCACACCTCACATTTGCAGGTAGAAAAAAAAAGGAACTGATCAAACTTTCAGCCAGAATGCAAAAAACTGGGGGAAAAAAAAAAATCAAAATCCAGTGTGCATCTCCTCAATTAGTATTTTTTAATGCCTATCCCCAAAAATATCATGTTACTACTTTTCACATTTTTAAGGCAGCATTTTTAATGGTCAGTTTTATTTTCTTCTGCTCCAATTCAAGCTCATATTCTTAAACCATACCCAACAACTTGTGAACACTCACATGAATGTTTAACCTTATGTACATGATGAGCCATCACTGAAGTCTCAGATAAACTGCACATGTGAGGGTAGCTGGTCCTTGAAAAGTCTGGAATACCCTGACTCCAGCCACACCACTGTTTCATTTCATGCATCAGGATGCAGCAATGCCTTCTGCTCTCACAGATTCCTTCCTCTTATTTTAATTTATTTCTTGAGTTAATTGGCACATCATAGTTAAGCTCTAATCCAAATCTCTCCCTCATCACCACCAAGCCCATTAACATCTTTCCAGCAAGTGAGCATGTGCATGAAAGACGGGAGGAGAAGTCCTGTGTTCAGGTTGCAGAGCACCTTCAGAGCACGGAAATCCCCAGTAGCTTTTGTCCATTCTTGCAATAGCTCATTATGGTTTATCCTGTTTCTTGGAAGAGTCCAGTAAAGTTGGGCTTGATCAATGAATAAATATCAGGTTGTGAACAACATGATAGCTTTGGTTAAAAGCCGGTAAAGCCTTGACAAATATTTACAAATCCAGTATCTGGTTATAAATCAAAATTTACAATTATATAGCTATATATAACATACGATATTATGTCACTTCAATGATTTTTTTTTCATAATTACTTAATAGTTTCGATATGGATAAACATTTCAAACTATTCTTTCCATAAATTATACTTTACTTACGTTTACCACTTTGCTCATGGGTATCTTGATATACTTACCGAGCAACAGACTGTTTCTGTCTCATAACTGAATGTTAGTGAACAAAATTAACCACTAAGTACCAAACACTGACCATAAAATCTTCTAAAATTTGTGAATTTATAAAGTATTTAAATAAATAGCTTTGTCACCCAGATATTCATGTGTATTTCCTTACAAGGCATAAGTCGATTACAGATTTAATTAATTAGCTGCTGGTAAATTATTATGTTATCGATTTGGATTTTAAGATTCATTGATTGTCCAGTTGAGAAACATTACCTACAGAAGTTTACCAAATGAGGAAAGGAGAAAGAAAAGAAAGAAAAAATAATTTTTTCCTTTGAAGGAGAAATACTTGTTAGAGAGAATAAATTAAAATGAGCAAGTGTTTGCAAATGACAAATTGAAGAAGGAACAATAATATTTTTACTTTTTTTCTGCCACATTTTTCCTTGTTTCTGTCAATAGTTACTAAAAAATATCTGGTACTACACCACTTTAATATAAGCATTCTTTATAATAATGTTTACAAAAACACTTGGGTTTGTTTTTTCGTGATGATTTAATCCCCAGCAAATAAAATTCTAGTATTACAGCTTTGGCTTTTCTGAAAGTTTGTGTCCTGCTCATCAGCTGAAGTGACTGAAAAGCTTAAATCTTATTTTCAGAAGTAAGGTAGGTACACAGGTGCCAAGTGCTATTTATGTTTCCTTAAAAAGAGGTTGCTACAGAGGATGGATTTTTTCTATTCAGAAACTTACTAGAGATGTATCAGGCTTCAATGGTACCACTAACAAAGCTGGCCACAATACACTAATTGCAATTCCTAACAATAACCTTCAGCTCTTTCCAACTAGTCTGCTTTTTCCTGATGAGGTGATTGCTGTGACTCTTTATCCAGATGTGTCACTCTAAAGCCTAGAAATCTTCCTCACCTCTTTACTTTCTCCATGCTCTATTTAAGTGTGTTCTGCTGATAAAAAAAAAAAAAAAGCCTCCTTTTCTATTCCCATTTAAATACTCAGTCCCAGAAGTATGGTTTCATTCTACCCATTATGAAACAAAACATTTCAGGATATCATCACTGCAAACACCCTAAGCTGAGCAAGAGGAGACTGCACATGTGAAAATTTGAATCCCGTTTGAGCAAAAAGGCAAGACAATTTTAAGAATTTCCTACACGAATTTCTTCCCTCCCCTTCCTCTTTTTTCCCCCTACTATAAGGTATCATAAAGAAAGAAAATGGAGGCCCCTATGCAAAGTCACAAACTTCCAGGCGGTATGTTCTGACTTCTAATTATGTCATTACAGAACATTTAAAGAGAGCAAAAGGGAAACCAGTACACTGGAGACCTGCTCTCTGTCTCTTCTTCTAGCTTTGTAAAAGTATAAACATTACCCAAGTGAACAGCTAATAAAACAATGAAGGAAAAAAATCCAAAGAACAGCACACTACAATAACCTCAGGAGTCCCTAGACCTGGAATCATACTTGACTCACCTGAACACAGGCAATCTGAACACAGATCTCATACACCATCCGGAGCAACCACAAAGAGTAACAAGAGCTACCACCAAATACATCATACCATAAATTATTGTCCAGTCAAAAGTCTGACACTTTCACAAGTTTACCACCAGGAAAAGGTTTGCTCACTGAGCTTTCACAGTCATACCCTTTCCCTCAGGTAGCGTCTATAACACACTATACGAATTTGAAAATCTCAGTCCTTAAAGAAGCTGTATTTCTCTAGTCACAGAGTATTAAAAAGACTTCATCATCTCCTCCCAAGATCTGCACTACTCAATCACAAACAAACTTTTCCAGGCTACAGAATTTAGCTTTTTATCTGTCCCAACTTCTGGGGTCAATACAAAAGCACTCTCCTTACATCCACACAGATCAAAAAGTACCCTGCTTTCCCCACTTCACTGGGATTGTTTAGAGACAATATCATACAGTGTTGTATTCAGATTATTATCCTTGGGATGTCTTTAACTCCTTTGGAGCATGTCCTCAGAACCCACATCCATCTATCCACAAAGAATTCTTTCTGTAGTTTGTGGTAGGAGTAGAAGCACAGCATAAGCATACTAATTTATTTGGATGACTAATTCCTTCCTGTTTTACTTAAGGTAAAATGTTTACATTTTAGTTGCACAAAACTGTCTTGGACAAGACATTTAAGCCTGTGACTGTAATACGTAATACTAATCTTTCTAATACCTTGCAAGTTGGTGTTCAGGATTTCTGACTCCAAAGAGCATGCTGCCAGAATATGTCTTTTTTCCTGATACCAAACTTTATCCCACAGAACTGGGAGTAAAAAAGCTCTATGAATTTAAGTATTGCTTGGAATTTATTTTTGCAATTTCTGTATGACTTGCAAACTTGACCTTTATGTAAGCTTTTCTCAATTCTGTGTCAAGGATGAGCCATGATCCATATGTCACCCTGTATTCAGGATTTTGAGAGTGTTGTCCATGAATAAATCCAAGAATGTGTTGCAATTTTGTATTTTAAGAACTGAAAAATCCAACATGGTTTAAATTAACAAAGGAAGTTATTCTGTAACAGTATCTAAAGTGGAAATACTCAAACTAAAACAGAAGGAGAGTTCTGCTTTTCTACACATATTTGAATGTCTGGGAAAGTTGGTCACTCTTGAATTGCCTGCTTTTTTTTCCTGCTGTGTAAAGCCTCCCTCTACTTCCCCTTACTGAAGTTAAGTAGTTACCCCAGGTCGGTGACTTTTTTTTCCCCTCTGAAACTTCATCTTACGCTCTTGTAGTCTAAACTGAAATTTTATATAATAATATGTTAGTATTTTATCTCCACTCTTACAATTTTCTTTTAGTGTCAGAGTTTATAACTGACTTTACAGTGAAGTAAAAATGTAGTGTGCTTTACTGTCAGAATCATCTAGGTTGGAAAGGACCTTGAAGATCATCCAGTCCAACCGTTCACCTCGCACTAACAGTTC
>NW_020799108.1:272421-288565 GCF_003259725.1 Athene cunicularia
AATCAGGTTATTACACCCCTTGGCTTTTTCCGAATGTACTAGAATAACTCTTTGGAGATATATCTATATATATATATATATATATAGATATATATATAGATATATATATATATATATATCCATACAGGAACAAAAAGCATACGTGAAAGAGGGAAGTTTTCAGTTCATTTTCCCCTTCAAAGACATGTTATGAGTACTGCTCAGAATCCAACAGAACAGAAAGTGTATGAAAGAAACCACACAATTTCTTGGCTGAACATTCCGGGTGAAACCTCCAGAACATCTTTGGCTCTTCAGCCTACAGACCGTGAAAAACATATATAAACTACAGCTTCAGCAGTAAGGCTTCCACAGGCCTGCCACAGTGAACTACAGTTCTCAGTTTACTCAGCTCCTCTGACAAGAATCATCAGTGACCTTCACTAAAAAAGGCAAATTCAAGATTTCCACAAAAAGCTTGGCTAGAGTTGAGTCCCAAAGTCAAGTGATGAACATGGAATTGCTCACAACCCCATACCACTTCCCCAATCATTTTTTCCTTTCAGCTTACAGTACCCTCTTCTGCAGAATCTCCTTGTAAGTAATCTCACAGTAGTGAGGCTGCTATCCCCCAACTGCTCTCAAACTGTGAAAGAACACCAAACATTAACAATGATGTCTTCTAAAGGAGAAGAAATTAAAATTATAGTGCCATGTGATAATTGGCAATCTGATACACAAAAGGCTCTTGAATCAGTAGAGCTCCCTACCAGGAAGTGAAGTAGCTTTGTCCAGTTGTAATGAGCACACAAGATCTTGCTTCTCACTTTACCTACCAATGTGAAATGGCAGGAGGGGAAATACGCCGCAATAAAGACACTTGGAAGAGGATGCAAGATCTCTGAAGCTGAAAGCACCTTACAGATAACAACCTCTTGGAACAAAGAACTAGCCAGCTTGAAATGTGACAAGCTTCTATTCATAGAAATAAAAAGCACAGATAAAAAGAATCCCAAAAATAATAAAAGGACAAGAAAAGGCATTCTAGCTCGAGCACTTAAAGAAATAAAACAAGTTTTATATGTCATGGTAGTGACATGTCACATTGTTTTCCAAATGTTCGTAACAGTATTTTCTGTCTGGTAGCCTTTAAACACACACTGAAGAATAGCAAGCAAATCTATTCAAGGGTCCTAAAATGACAGCAATCTTTCCTTGTTTTTAAAGCTGTATAAAAACCAGGCTGTCAGTCTGCATCTATCTTGTGACTACAGGGTGATCCAAACAACACAGCTTTGAGAAAGTTTTGTTGAAGTTATACTCTGCTGGGCCTTCCATGCATCCTTGACAAAGTGCAGTAGTCTCCATAGCTTCACTTCTCTTCCTCCTCTATGATGATGTAATAATAAGCCTAAGTTTACTTCTTAAGTAAGCTTCTGGAAGCTACGCCTTCCAGCTTCTTTCCCAGGAAGGCAAATCATTAGCAGATCAGGATCTCTCCCCATTACTTAAGAGAAGAAACATTACTAGTTCTAGAGCCCACCACGTCTTCCACACAAAATGCAATGTCAAATTCTGCTCAGTTCTGTCTGCAAGGGGCAAAGAAGCAATTATTGGATCATTAAAAAAATGCTTACTGCAGGATCAAATCTGAATTATGGAGACGTATGTTAAAAGCAATACAATTTTAAAGCACCTCATATACAAGAGAGATAAACTGGACAAAGTAACCCAAGTAAAGCCTATAAATGCACAATGTTAACCATCTTAATCTTTCACTAATGATAGCTGCTAGTGAGGGAACAGTCAGCAATGTGGCAGTTAGAATGCCCTCTTCCAAGAATGAAGCACGGGTTAAAATGTTGTCTCATCAATTTATGAATTACATGTATTAAAGGAGGTTTTACAATGGTATTTACTGACAACTTATTTTGGCTCCTATAGATTTCCAAAGAAAGAGCAAAGTTTGTAACGTGCTCTGAAGTTGCTTTCTAAAAAGCATCTCCCTTGAATGTTTAGGGTGCTTCATATACAATTTTCAAGCGTATTTTGTCCTTGATCGTTATAAATAAGCACACAGAACAAATCAGCATTGAGGGATAGTAATTTTCCATGTCATGAAAAAAAGCTTATTGCAAAGTGATTATAAAACTCTGTATGAAGTGTAAGAAAGTGACAATGAATTTAATAATTTTGTGTCATGAATACCAAATGCATGCTATCTGAAAGACTACAACAAAATAACTCCAAAATGCTGTCACAAAATGTGAGTAGTTTAGGTCACTGGGGAGAACCTTCCTTTATTAAGGTCTCCCTATGATCCCCACCACAAATAGGGATTTTTTGTTTGGTGGTTTGTTTGGGTTTTGTTGTGGGTTGTTTGGTTTTTGGGGGTTTTGGTTGTTGATTTTTTTTTGGGGTGGTGGGGGGGTGGTTGTTTTGTGTTTTGTTTGTTTGTTTGTTATCTCCAAAGAACACCTTAGCAGAAGCTATCAGCTTTGACAGAACACCAAAATTCTGGCACTGAACCATAAATTGACCATTACCATAAAAAGAACTGCTAAATGAGAAACCATGTGCTCAGTATAAAACTAATTTCATGCTTTCAAAAGCACACAGTGGCTTCTAGCAAGATAGTGGCCCTGGGACTCGCAAAGACAGATTGGCTAATACAAATGGTGTGTGCTCCTGATGCAGTCTGCTTAGCCAAGCTTTACATGTACTGGCAGTAAATGGAAATTCTCGAATCTTCTGTCAAACAAATATACACTTATCTATAACTTTAGAGCTGAAAGCTATAAAACAGCTGCCTCATAAATATATTTAGCAGGAAAACGCGTATGAGCTGTCCTAGTTCCTCATAAAAAAAAAAAACAACCAAAAAACAAACACCACACAGCAGTCGTTACATAGTAAGCATAGACATTTCTATAGCAGGCAAAAAAAACCATTTTAATAATTATTTTACAGCATCTTTCCTCCTTTTATTAAAAAAAAATTACTATCAAACACAAATATAATCATAGCACGTCTCACCACAAACTAAATATACTAGCAGAAGAGCAATGCTTAATAAGTAACTCCGTTGAACTGATTTTTGTGTTCTGCTATAGGTGGAATTCTCAATAAACTTTTTTTTTTTTTTTAACACATAAGTATAAAGTCTATTTAGTTTATGGTAATGCTTCTTTTGAGCTTAAAGATTTACTGCTAGAACTTGACAGGCTACCTTTAGCATGCTATCTGTTCCCTTAAATAAAACTTACTGCACTAAATCTCAAATTTAACTGGTTAGGGAGAAGCAACAGTAATTTTATACCCTTCTTAAGGCAAGTTGTCAGTGCAAACAAATTACTGGAAGCTATCCTGGGCATGACAGGTCGTAACTTTTAATATTAACAATGACAGACATATGCAAGATGTCAAATCCAGTATACAATTTACTTCATTCTTTACCTTCTATCTACAGAATCCGAAAGCTCTTGTGTTTTACATATCATTATAACTACAATTTGAGATTTAACAAGCCAGAAAGCAAGCTCTGGTAAGAGGTATTTAGTCACACTGCTAATTAGCTTCTTTCTATAACAATAATACAGCAACACTGACATGTTCAAAAAACATTTAAAATGCATAGGAAGTCACCTACTGGAAAGATGCCCTCTGCAAACAGCAAGCAAGGAAAGGGAGCTTGCCACAAATTTACTTTTAATACTGAAATAATAAGAGAAGAAAAATATACATTATATGCCTTGTCATTTTCCTTACCCTTTCCACTGGAATAACTAAAATACAAATGAATGCACACAGAAATAATGCCAAACATGTAAGCATCCACTCTTAATATCATATCAGAAAGCAATTCAGTGAAGTTTAATAATAAAAATCATGCTCACCTCTACTGGGAAGTCCACTCCACATTACGACAACACTATTTAAGCAGCTTAAACAGCAACCAAGTTACATAAACAAAACTTCCAGTATGTGACCAATATGATCTACGGTGCTACAGACTTGGCTCCAGCCCTGATCATCTGTGTGACAGTACACTGTTATGCCAGTGCAGCCTCAAACCTTCCCAGATGCCGGCTTATTGCATTGCTCATTGAAAATCCTTCACACGCTGGCAACATTTTAGGGAAGGACAAGCACACTCTGAGTCATTTGTAAAGAAAGCAAAGCAATTTCAGTTCTGTATCTTCATGCGTACCGAAACACAGAGCACTGTCAAAGTAGAAGTCTGAGGTGAATTTATGCTGAGAAACAGGCAACCCAAGCCTTCATTATCAATGCATGGAATCAGCTACACTGATCAAATTCAAACAAACCATTAAAACAGAAAGGAATATGATTATGAAAGGCTCTACAGATTCAGCTCCGAACCACACAAAACGAAGAATCATCTATCTAGACTGTGTAAATGTTAAAAATAGCTCTGTCTTTCCTACAATGAACACGAGACAGGGGAGAATCAGTAGCCTCTATTCTGATAAGGTTTGTTATTGGAAAAAAATCCAGCAATAAAAATTAATGATTCCTTACAGCTTTTCTAAATAAGATTAATTTACAATTATGCAAATGAACAAATAAGTACTTTTTAACCACATAATAGCCAAAGTGTATTATACATAAACAAATAGGGCATCTATTAAAGAGAAGCATAAATATTTGGATGAAAAATTTTAGAATACTGACCCAGAAAAGATCTGTAAAGTCCAGCAAATTAAGTATTTGTAAAAAAAAAATAAAAATCAACAACTAAAAGCATGACATTACATGACCAGTGTCTTCGCCTTTCAAAAGCAACAGTAATTTTAAATTACTTACTATGAAAAATCTCCATTGCTTATTAAATTCATGCTCTTCCTACTCCCCCACAGACTTGCCACTGTGTAAAGCTTTTTGTCTTTTCAGGTACTTCATATGTTTTCTTTCCCAAAAAGGTAAGAGGGCATGTGTTGCTGTGCATACCCACAGAGATACACAGCAGAATAAGAATCAGATGTAATCACAACTAGGTTACATTTGCAAAGAAATAGAAAGACATGGGAGTTTTTATTATAATACCTGTGCAGCTATACAAATATACCACTGTGTTATGAGATGACTATCAGAGAAATTTTGGCAGGATCTGATCCCAGATGAGGATACTTATCGTACAGAGAGAGTATCTGATTTACTTTTGCAAGATAAAAAAAAAAAACAAAAACACACCACAGATCTGACTTTATTATTTTTTCAGCTATTTCAATATAGAAATCACTGATGGAAATATGCACTGAATAAAAATGATGACTCTGCATCTATAGATCCCTTTTCATCTCTACACCTGTAAACTGTGGATCACATCTTTCAAAAAGACAGTGAAGAAATCCTTGCAGCAATATGAACTCAACTGATTTCAGTAGCTCTCCGGGGCATTGCCAGGACTGTTTAAATAACAAGGGAGACCCCTCAACCTGAGCAGAAGTTTTGCCATCACCACTCCTGCAGCCATTCTCAGCTTGAAATCATGTCTGATGAGCAGCTGTATTTTTGGTCCTATACTCCAGAACATCTGAATATCTGATATCTTAAATGCAGGTTCATAACTGCCCCTGAAGATGGGTTAAACTCTTTAAGAAGAGATTTTGAAGCGAATTTTGATATAAGAATACATTTATGCAAACTAGTGGCAAAGAGTGCCAACTGCGGTAGCCAATTTTATTTTTAAATGCTTCCCCACTCCACCGAAAGCATCACCCCCCATAAACCACTTTTTTCCATACTAGCCACAAACTGTTTGCTTACCAATGTCATTCATGGGCTCCCCACCTACAAGATAATAAAGTAGAGGCTACAAATGAATAATTGGCCTGATAACCATTACCAACTTCAGAAAAGGTTGGGTTTTCTTTTTTCCACTAGGGAATTTTTGGAAGTTTTGCTCTAATGCAACTTGACAATTACTTAAAAACAACCAATCTCCTCAAAGACTACCACTAAGTACACATATCATCTACTTATTATTTTTATTAGTTTTACCAGTACTTTCACAGTGCAGCTACTCAAATGCAGAAGAAAGTATTATATAGTTTATAGTTATTAGCAAATGAGAAAGCATCTTTAATATCAGCTCTTGTCGCTTGATATTAACTCTCATCATCATCATTTTGTAAGGAGTATCAAGTGCACCTAAACAATATAATAAATCCCCATAATTTCAGAGCAGCCAGTCACGACTGCTGTGAAAGAAAACCAGCAATCACTTATCATAAATACGTTTCATATCGTAGGAAAAATGTTAACTTACGTAACAATACATATTTCTTAAGTTGTGGAAGATACTCAAGTGAGGAAAGAATGTGGAACCATCTACCAAATGCAGTCTTGTTCAAGACCACTGAATAAGAAAAGAAGTCAACATACCCTGTAGTGAGAAGTGAAATAGTAAGTTTGTCAACAGCTCACTAATCCACGTTTCATTACAGGAATGTAACTCTTTTTTTTTATTATTATTATATTGGAGAATGGTAATAGTTTTGCTTTTTAGCAAAAGAGTCTAATCTCTTCCAAATAGAGCAGCAAAAAAGGGTAGGAAAACAGGGAGCAACCTCGCTTTCACGTGGGGGGCAGATACCCTGAGGCATCACTTCACTTTGTGTCCCCACAGCAGCTTTGTTCAAACTGCCTTCCAAAAGCCTGGGCTGTACGCAGCAGATGTGGAAGGCATAACAAGTGCTGACCTTCTACAAGTGCAAAAAGGGTTTTGGCATAACACAAGAAAGAGTAAGCTCAGAGTGCTTTCCACTACCCTCCTCCTCTATAGTCTTACACATCAATTCTGTAGATAATGCATGCATGCATTTAGCAGGACTCAGCTCACAAACTTTTTCGAGATACTTATGGTTGCTGCTTAGCATTCCTCTGGGTACTTGGTAGAATAATTCATAAAGATCTTCTGTAATAAAAGTCAGATTATCCTTGTTCTTTTTTTAGAAAAATGAAAGACAAACACTGATAAGGAATTTGAGGACCTAGATCAAGAGGCTTAAAGCAAGCAAAAATTTTTCTCCATGAAGTTGGCACAAAGCAGTCTTAGATGGCAACTAAGCTACCTGCCAGAAAGCTAGCCTTGGCCCAGTTAAGGATTCAAACCTACATAAAGAGACCTCCATTTAGGATCAGAGTCTTCTGACAGCTAAAAAACAAGGAAAAACTCCCCTGAAAGCTGAGTATTGCACTACAGTTTCATTCTGTTTTAACAGACCATTGCCTAATCCTGCACTGAACTAGTCACCTGGCAAGGTAATTTCTTTACAGTTTAATTTAAAAAAAAAAAAAAAAAAAAAAAAAAAAGGTGGACATGCGGTTTTAAGGCTAGCTGGAATATTTTCAGAATAATTTCTCAACATTTATCAATAGTCAGTTTTACTTTTTAAGATAAACTCAATGCTTAGAAAATTAATTATTCATTTAAATTAGATGTTTAAGAAAGTCCTTTTCATTTGACATAGCTGAAGACAGTATTCACTCTTCCTAACTCTAGACGTTTGGCAAACAAATATGCAAGCTAGCTTTGAAGGATAATTCTGAGCACTTGCATTGTAAGCCTCCCTGCCTCCATTAAATTGAAAGGATTTCTAGACTTCCAACTTAATTTGGCATCGCACAAGAAGGCAAAGCAGTTCTAAACTCTGTTGCCAAAAGTGAAGAAAATCTGCCTTCTCTACACTCTCTTGTTCTCCTCCCACGTCCAGTATTGCTGTTTTACCTTCTCCCCTGCACTAGAGTTACCAGGCCCTTTTTGTGACCTGATTTAAGTCATGAACACAACAGAAGTCTAGTTCTTTGCGCATTTATTTTGCTAGTTTAACAACCCCCTGCCTGTCATTGCTGTGAGCCAGATCACACAACTATGTGTTGATAAACTCTCGAGAAATCATGCCATGATCAGTCCTCAGTATCACAGGAGGTCACATTAACTCGTAGGACTGTTCCCTAGAGCCGCACCATAGGAACCCACAGCATTTCCAGAGCTGTCCTGCAAGGTCAGAGATTTCAAGAGCAAAACGGCAGAGCTGGTACCAGCATATACACTGCCAGAGGACTGATGCCCCAATCTCACTTCCAGCCAAACAGACAGAAGGATCTTCAAATAAGCAGTAGTGAGTGGCATCTGGACCCTAAAGCGTATTTGTTGTTTAAAACCGCCTAGGACCCAGGAAAAAGTGATTCTGCTGTTCCCACTTCTAGAACTTGGGGACTTTCTGTAACAAAAAAGAAACCACCCTACCCATTTCCAGGGATCTCTAAAATCTGGACTTCAGTAGGTATTTCGAATACATTCACTCTTAAAACTACACCAACCATTTCCATGCTAGCATGGGGGCAAATGAAAGAGAATCAGGAGATTCACAAGATGCCACCCCACAAAACAAGTACTGAGAATTTGTGGAGCAAAATCGGTGTCACCTTCAAATGAGAACGGGGAGAAATATAACGTAGTCATCCACGGAACTGGCCACAGCATATATTAACAAACAATTCGCTCTTATCCCCGCTTCATAAAAACGGCTGTGGAAAACAACGGTAGCAGAACAAGGCAACAAAGGGCCCGGCGGTGCCTCGTCCGCGGGCTGGCCCGGCCTGCAGCACCACCTGGTGGAGGCCTTGCGGACCCGCAGCCAGGCCGCCCCTCCCGCCCGCGGAACGCGGCCCCCGCCCGCCTTCAGCTCCTCAAGGCGGCACTGCTCAGCCCTCTGTTAGCAGACAGGAGGCAAGCAATCTTAAATTAGCCACGTTCGTAGCACGCTCTCAAAACTGGTTCCTCCCCCTTTGAAGAGGAGATACTTTAACCTTGTATTCGAGTTGGCGGGTGGGATTTCACAGACATTAATCACAGAATCATCTAGGTTGGAAAAGACCTTGAAGATCATCCAGTCCAACCACTGACCTAACACTGACAGTTCCCAACTACACCAGAACCCTTAGCACTGTCAACCCAACTCCTGAACCCCTCCAGGGATGGGGACTCCACCACCTCCCTGGGCAGCCCATTCCAACGCCCAATAACCCCTTCTGCAAAGAAATGATTCCTAACATCCAGTCTAAACCTTCCCTGCTGCAACTTGAGGCCATTCCCTCTTGTCCTATCTCTCGTTACTTGGTTAAAGAGACTCATCCCCAGCTCTCTGCACCCTCCTTTCAGGGAGCTGTAGAGGGCGATGAGGTCTCCCCTCAGCCTCCTCTTCTCCAGACTGAACCCCCCCAGTTCCCTCAGCCGCTCCCCAGCAGACCTGTGCTCCAGACCCTGCACCAGCTCCGTTGCCCTTCTCTGGACACGCTCGAGTCATTCAATGGCCTTTTTGTAGTGAGGGGCCCAAAACTGAACCCAGGAATCGAGGGGCGGCCTCACCAGTGCCGAGTACAGGGGTCAGATCCCTTCCCTGTCCCTGCTGGCCACGCTATTGCTGACACAAGCCAAGATGCCATTGGCCTTCTTGGCCCCCTGGGCACACTGCTGGCGCCTGTTCAGCTGCTGTCAATCACCTCCCCAGGTCCCTCTCTGACTGGCAGCTCTCCAGCCACTCCTCCCCAAGCCTGTAGCGCTGCTGGGGGTTGTTGTGGCCCAAGGGCAGCCCCCGGCATTTGCCCTCAGTGAAACTCCCCCAGTTGGGCTCAGCCCATGGCTCCAGCCTGTCCAGGTCTCTCTGCAGAGCCTCCCTGCCCTCAAGCAGATCAACACTCCCACCCAACTGGGTGTCATCTGCAAACTGACTGAGGGTGCACTCGATCCTCTCGTCTAGATCATCAATAAAGATGTTAAACAGGAGTGGCCCCAACACCCAGCCCTGGGGGATACCACTCGTGACCGGCCACCAACTGGATTTAACTCCCTTCACAACTCTCTGGCCCGGCCATCAGCCAGTTTTTTACCCAGCAAAGCCTGTGCCCATCCAAGTCTCAAGCAGCCAGTTTCACCAGGAGAACGCTGTGGAAAATGGTGTCAAAGGCCTTTCTAAAGCCAAGGTAAAGTACATCCACAGCCTTTCCCTCATCCAATAAGCAGGTTGTCGTAGAAGGAGATCAGGTTTGTCAGGCAGGACCTGCCTTTCATAAACCCCCGCTGACTGGGCCTGATCCCCTGGTTGCCCATTATATGGCTTTCAATGGCACCTGAGATGACCTGCCCCATGACCTTCCCTGGCACTGAGGTCACACTGACAGGTCTATAGTTTCCCAGATCTTCCTTTCTGCCTCTCCTGCAGATGGGTGTCACATTTGCCCCCCCTCCAGTCCAGTGGGACCTCCCCAGTTACCCCTGACTCCAGGTAAATCATGGACAGCGGCTTGGCGAGCACATCTGCCGACTCCCTCAGCACCCTTGGGTGTAACCCATCCGGTCCCACAGACCTGTGTGCATCCCAGTGGCGCAGCAGGTCTCTGACCACCTTCTCTTCAACTGTGCTGCCCTCAGTCTGCTTCCCCTCCCCATCTCCCAGCTCCTGAGGCTGGGTGTCCAGGGAACAGCCAGTTCCACTGCTAAACACTGAGGCAAAGTAGGCGTTGAGCACCTCAGCCTTTTCCTCATCCTTAGTTACCATGTTTCCCTCTGCATCCAGTAAAGGAGGGAGATTTTCCTTAATCCTCCTTTTGCTGTTAATGAATTTATAGAAACATGTTTTGTTATTCTTGAACAGCTGTAGCCAGGTTGAGCTCTAGTTGTGCTTTGGCTCTCCTGATGTTCTCCCTGCATAACTTCATCTTTATAGTCTTCATGAGAGACCTGCTTCCTCTTCCAAAGGGAACAGATTCTCCTTTAGTTCTTGAGATCCAGCCCAAGGTCCCTGTTTAGCCAGGCCGGTCTCCTTCCCCTCCTGCTTGTTTCCCGGCACACGGGCACAGCCTGCTCCTGTGCCTTCCAGACTTCTCTCCTGAAGTATGTCCGGCCTTCCTGGACTCCCATATCCTTCAGGGCAGCCTCCCAAGGGATTTTGTTCGTCTTTTGAACAGGTCAGAGTTTGCCCTCTGGAAGTCTAAGGTGGCAGTTTTACTAACCCCTCTCTTTGTTTC
The DNA here is from genome assembly GCF_003259725.1 of Athene cunicularia. Classification (NCBI taxonomy): domain Eukaryota; kingdom Metazoa; phylum Chordata; class Aves; order Strigiformes; family Strigidae; genus Athene; species Athene cunicularia. The sequence continues at coordinate 283,456 of NW_020799108.1, forward strand.
CCCAAGGATCAAAAGCTCAGTCATCTCATGGTCACTGCACCCTGGACGGCCGCTGGCCTTTACCTCCCCCCAAGCTCTTCCCTGTTCACAAGCAGCAGGTCCAGGAGGCACCTTCCCTGCCGGCTCACCCACCAGCTGGGTGAGGAAGTTATCCTCCACACGTTCCAGGAACCTCCTGGACTGTTACCTCTCTGCTCTGCTGTGATCCCAGCAGATACCCATGAGGTTAAAGTCCCCCACAAGAACGACAGCAAGTGACTGCGAGGTTTTTCCCAACTGTTTATAGAAAGCTTCATCCACCTCACTGCTTTGGTTGGGGGGTCTGTAGCAGACTCCCACAGCAAGATCTGCTTTATTGCCCCTTAACCTAACCCACACACTCTCAACCCTGTATCAGTCACTGTACTTGATTTCTGAGCTCTCATAGCATTCTCTAACACACAGGGGCACTCCACCACCTCTCCTTCCCTGTCTGTCCCTCCTGAAGAGCTTGCAGCAGCCATCGACTGCAGCACTCCAGCTGTGTGAGGCATCCCACCACGTTTCTGCAGTAGCGCCTATGTCATAGTTCTCCTGCTGCATCATGGCCTCAAGCTCCCCCTGTTCGTTGCTCACACTGTGTGCACTGGTAGAGATGCACTTGAGACGTGCTTCAGGTACTCCAGCTGCTGCGACCAGACCGACCCACAGCTATCGCTGCTGCAGGCTCCAGCAAGACACATGCTGCTGAAAAGCTTTGAACAGGCCCACTCCCAAAAACCTCTTCCCCAAGATAGCAAATAACTACCCTTTCTCTTACTGCTTATAGGAAATAACTGAAATAACTTCCAGTTCAAGCTGCAGAACCAAATACTGACCTTTTTATTTTCCCGAAACTTCATTTCTTTCCTTCTGGCGGAAGCCTGGCAGTACCTCAGATGTGCCTGGCACAAGGGTAGGGATGGCCCTTGGGAATGCTGTTGTTGACAGACTTTAGCCTGAGCTGCAGTAAGATGGGATGGGTACGAATGGTCATGAACAGTCACTAACATAAACAGTTCAAAGCCTCTAACAGAGTGCAATATAATCTTCCAGTGGAACGCTGTTTTCTTCACACACCTTATTTTTAACACCAGTCTAAAGAAAAAGAGGTGTTCAGTCAAAGTACTCTAATTTAGTCAATTAATTTCTTGATTTGGTCAATATAAAGAAAAACAGCTGTAAACTTTATTTCATATTCCATTTTACTCACTGTGAAGTAACTGAAATTGCATGTACAGGTACAATAGCAAAATAGCTTTTAGATTTCAGTAATGGGGTGGAGGAGGCAAAATAAACAAGAGTCTATAGAAACAGAGCAGGCTTTTTAGAAAAATATGTTCCTAAGTACCTTTTGAAATTCTATGACAAAGGTACCCTTACTATAAAGGTGTAACTTTAAAATTATCTCTAAAAAGATATTTAGACTTTAAATATACAAAATCTCCTCATTTATGCATTGTAGAGTATTATTGCCAAGACCTGGAATTCTATAGTTACGAAATCTTAGTAAACTTTTCAACAGTGGCACATGGACCATTACATATTACTGAAAGTTACGAGCAACAAATTGAGGTTATAGTTGTAAAACACAGTGAAAATCAACAATTAAAGGAATGCTTTGTAACAACAACCTCCTGAGGCCAGCTCACAGAGAGGACCCTCAGAAGAGGATTAATATGAAAATATGTCTCGTACTCCTTTGCATTCATCCCCATTTGGAAGAAAGTGCAAGAGACAAGGAGACTGGATGCAGTGATAGTACACAGATCAGTTCTGTCACACAGGATCAAGATAGTCCTGGCAGATCTGTAATCCTGGTTTCTGTACTGTCAACGAATATTTACAGTTGTGTATATTTTACACAACTTCCAATAGGAAGATTATTAATTTCACATTCATTTTATGAAGACAGAGGAAAACTCCAATCACAGATTAGCAGGAACCTTTGCAGAAAGTTTCCCAAGGTGTGTTGAACTGTTCATTACCTGGTTTGTTAGAAGGGTATGTAGCTATAACAATGAAGTATGAGAGGGGCTATTTGCTTCCTTCATACATGGAATAAAGTCTGTTCATTGGTGAGGCGAGATGAATATAATTGTTCTCTTAACCATCTGCACAATTAATTCCATTTACAATGTTAGCCAAAGAAATGGGAAAGGAAAACTCCTATTACAAGGGTTAATACTACTTCAGAGGACATGGATTTAAACTGAGCCTGGATAATGTCAATTTATAAGAAAATTAATTTCTACGTATTTTTGGAAAGTGTTCTTTGAGAACTACATTTCAGTAAATCTTGTTCTTGTACTGGCTCTTAAGCCTACGCAAGGCATTTCTTTCTGTTAAATGCTGTAAACCCAACATCCTTCAGCTATGAAAACAGTAAGCCTATTTCAACATATACTGATTAGACAAGCATAACTAGTAAGTAACTAGGATATAGTCCAATACAGAGATCAGTGAACAAAAAAAAAACAACAAAAAAAACACCACAGAAAATACACACTTAAAACATTTAAAATGTTTTCTGTCAGTACAAAGAGGAATTTAAATCAAATTAGAATCTCATAGATATTAAGTTGATATAAGAATACATTCAATTAAGTAATTTAGGTGTTCAATCAGAATTTAATCTTTTGGACCACAGGCCTTACCCAAAGGATACTCTTACACTACCTGGTTCTAAACCAAACAAAACAATACCACAGATTTCAAAAAAAAGTCAAATTCAGTTAACAAGAATTAAAATCAGAAAAAAAATATTAAAAGATAAGCTCTTTAATGCAGTTTGACTGCTTCTATACAAAACAAAAACCCCAAAGCAAATCCCCTCATGTGGCTAATAAAAAAAATCTCTAATAAAATTAAAACTTTTCTCATGAAGATTTGAGAGTTATTTCATCAATACCAAGTGTTAGTAATAAGCAGCAACTTTTGCTTCCTCTAGACAGTAATTCCTTAAACCTGCAGCATTTTATTGATCTCAGAAGTAGAAAGGATGACTTGCTATCCTTGCTTGAGGTGTAGAGAATACTTTTAAGATCTACTTTGGTCCTTTTAGATTGTCCAGAATGTCCAAACCTCCTGAATTATGCTTAACAAAATAAATAGAAGGGAAGAAAGAAAGAAAGAAAATAAGTATTTTTTTCAACTACCAGTAAGAAAAGTGTCCTTAAAGGGCTCAAACAAATTTCCTTCAATGCTTTGGAACATTACAGAAAAAGGATAATCCCTGCAGCAAAATCCTTCAACTATGAACATCAAAGCAAGAGACCATATGGCATACCAGGACCCCTTAAAAAAGGGAAGGAGAGTCTCAACATCCTTACCCTTACAACCATACAAGATTGAATCATTTGTTCCATGTGTTCACTTTCTTGTATGCATAGAGAAGTAAGGAAATAATACATTCTCCTCAGAACAGCTATGAATTGAGTCTAACACTGAAATAAAAAAGACCAAAACAATACAACAAAAAAAAGCACATTATGTGCTCTGCACCTTTGCACTATGCATGTTAAATGCATTTTGCACAAGCATTTGGGACCTTTGTTTTGCCCAGTAAGTAAAAAGTATTATTTCAAATTACTTCTCACTTGAATGAAAGTAATTCAAAGGCAGACCACTGAAAACAGAAACAATGAAAGGGCCAGGCCTGTAAATTCCAGCTCTCCTCCCGCTCTTCCCACCACTACTACAGTTTCTTCTGTACACATAGCATCCTTCCAGAACCTTCTCTTGGTAACAAAGATGATGGCAAAATGCATGACTATTTGAAGCCACAACAGCTATTTTTAAACTAGACCATATCTCAACTATACAAGGCCCAACACAGCCCTTCACCATGCATGATGGAGTATTGCCTCAACAGAAGTTGGCTTCACAGGAGAAGAAATACACCAGTAGTTCTGAACATGGCAAAACATTAGTAACTATTCGTCTTAATCTATATTAAGTTTAATGGTTATGTTGGGTGGGGATGGTAGAGCTTCCTCAGATTTCTTGCCCAAAATCTAACATCTCCTACTAATCATGTACCTGTGCTCGTACTTGCAAACAAAGTGCCGGGAGCTGTACTTGTAGGGAGTTTTCCATTATTTAGCTGCTTCACTCTTTTCAGGTGAGACTTCCCATTGTAATGAACTTGAGCTTGTGCTGCAGAATTCAGCTGTATATTGCACACTTCGCAGAAGGAAAACAGTATCTTCTTTTTTTCTTTGCTTAATTGATAGTCCTGTCTGTCATTTCTCAGTCCTTTCTCTTCAAAGCCCCGTAGAAAAGCTGGTTGATTCATAATCCCATCTTCAAAGACGTGGTCAGGACTTAACGGACGCTTCATACCTACAAATCAAACAAACACAATTGTTACTAGAAGCCAAATAATAATTCATACTACTAAATCAGCATTTTCTTTTTTTTAAATGCTGTACAACATGCTCCAAAGACCAGTTCCAACAAATAGGGTTCCAAATGGCAGAAGCATCGCTTAATAGAGAAATACATGCATTTGTGCCACACCACAGAGCTCAGAAATAATAAGTTGGTGATATATCACAGCCTGCGCACAACACCACCTCACAACTCATTATTTTGTTCTGGAAGCTTTCTATTTTAAGGCAGGTTTATTATTGCATTTCTAACAGAGGTTAAGATTATTTTCAAACACAATTCCTTTGCTTCACTAAACACTGGTTCAAGAGCTTTTCACTTTCCAATGCCCACAGCAGTACCCACTGCCTCAAATACAATTATTCAACAAAAAGGATGCTGATAAGAGATGTTACTGAAACACTGGAAGAAAGCTGACTGTTCAAGTGAGACTAATGAATACTTTCCACTTTTATATACACCCAAATCTTCAGCCTTCATACAAGCATTAAGATATTGTCTACAGCAGTCAATGCCTTCACAACTAAAACTATTCTAGAGAAATGCCAGCTAGAAGTTAGTTTTGTAGCATCTACACAAAGACACAGTAAATGACAGTCCCTGATCAACAATCCAAGAGCCTGAAATATGCACATGTCCCTAGAAAATAAAACTTCATAATGATAAATGAACCAAAGAACAGTTTTATATCTGGGGGGGG